>NW_027248414.1:0-232500 GCF_041260155.1 Ptychodera flava
GTCTTATGCCTTGGTTGCTGATCAGTTGTATTTTCTTACAAAATTAGTGAAATATGTTTGCCGTATGATCGTTACCACTTTTTAAAGAAGAAAACATCCAATTTCTTCAAAACTCTGCATGTAATTATGGCTTCAAATATCAAGTGTCGGCGATATGTACAGATTGAAATATTTTAGATATATACATAATTTGATGGGTCGGGTTGTATATGTTTCCAATTCTTGAATTCAATAGTCAGTTGATAGGAAAACGAGGATCTGGCGTGTGTTACCATCATAAATAACGCCATATTTAAGCTTAGTTGTTTGTGTTTAAAGACTGAGCACATGCGCTCTATGTGTAACTCTTAAGAGGAAAAAAAGTTCAGGTACATGCTAATTTTATTTCATTCAAATAATTCATCAATGTGGATTGACATTACTTAAAACTGCACATGTAAGATACATAATGTTAAGTTCAACGCTTCCTAAAACGACTCTCAAGCTTAATCTGCAATTTGGTAACTTTACGTAGGACACCTTTGGTGTGTTAATATGAAAACTGCCACACCTATATGAATTGGATTCTCTCAAGCATATCTTTATAACGTATGTTTTTCAATTACTTTTGAAAACCGAGAATAAGAATTTTTCATGGAATCGACCTTAACATGGTGGCAGAGTTATTGGGATTACCTCTTCGGTCCCAATGTTTGCAATTTCGAAGCACATTGTACATTTCTTTAAAAGGGATTACCGAACATACATCTTCTCATTTTATGCTGTTCACATCGATTACACAGATGATAGATCAAATTTTGTCTGTGTGTGTTTCTGCCTTTCATGAAATTGTGTTGGCAATGTTTTCAGCTTTCGTAAATAAGAATTATTATCCCAAAAGGGGAGGGATGGCGTCGCAAGTAAAGTAGCCAGCTTTAACTATAACTCAAAGACTGTGTTCAGTAAATGGTATGAGAAAGGAGTTGTTGGAAGACACGTTTCAATTGTTTTTATTTTAATGTTGCACAAACACGCTGAACAATTCAATGAAGCCGCTGAATGTTTGAAAAGAAGTACCTGTGTAGGGTCGAACTGAGTGACTGGTTTCAAAAGAAGGTACATGAATAATTGCAAGTCCGCAGTATTTCTTTATTCGATAGATATAAGCTTCTATGTACATATTGCTGGAAGCCAAAAGAGTCTTGTATTAATTCCTTGCAAATTTCATCAGATTGCTACAGGTCGGTTGCCACTCCTAATTACTATTGGTGTATTATTTTTGGATCAAACTCTGTTAGGTTACTCGCATTCATTTTGTATGTGAAATTTCTGCGGAAAAAATACTTGCCTGAACATATCGAATATGTGTACGACTTTGAAAATATCAGTAACTTTAGATGTCTAGCATTGTGTCCCAATCACAAGTCACACGACATCGTCTGTGTTTTTTTAAGTGAAAGACTGGACGTATGCGCTGCATGATGAGTGGGAAATATTTTCATACATTCATAGCGGGCAAATGTTGTCGAACATATTTGTGCACATGTGAGATAAAACAAAACAGATACGGAATGTAATGTTAAACGCCAAAGTCCCCTACAAAAGGGGCGTTATGTTAAGACTATGCAGTTGTGAAAAAGCCACGCTATGGGTAAAACGCACTCGATTTTCGCCGAGATGTCCAGAAATTCGACGAGTGAACTGCGTTTAATGTCAGTCCAATCTCATAATGACAACTGTGAATGTACAGCGACTGCCTTTATGTCGTAAAACGTTGAAAAACACTGTAATTTAATCCAGAAGAACGCATATTTTTTACAAAGCGTGGTTCAAGAATGTCCATTTGACCTCAGTTTTAAATGTTAATGTATGCTGTCAATCATGATTACTAAAATTCAAATTGCGGCCTGGGCGATCTTGATCCCTGCGGAGCACAACTGACAAAGCGCACTGACTTATAACTAAAATCACCGTTATGTATCTAAACATACGCATACACAGCCATACAACGTACACGATAAGACACATGTTTGAACATGCAAAACCGGACTTCACTTTTCGGAGTGAGTTGTCCTGAAACAGTGAAAAGAACCGTTTTGTATTTGGTCCTGTGAAAGTTATGAGCATTGAGAGTCACGTCGTCTGGAAAGCAACAAAAATTTCCTTCCTTCCTTCATTCCTTTAGACATCGAAACTGAATTTTTTCTCTTACATTTTGAGGAATTACCTTTGGCAAGTTTGGTCATTGTTTATATCAGTTGATTCAATTAAGTTGAGCTCCGTGGTGCACTTGAAACCCGAGAATTGAAATTTCAGCGTTGATCACATCGTTGCCACTGTCACTGGCTACGTCAACATTGCGTTGTTTAATCGATCATCCTCACTCATCGACGACGACCGCGGCCCTGCACAGCTGTCCTTGGGACTCATCAGCCTCATTAACTTTCTTTACCAATGTATTTCAAAATACCTGGCTGACCATTTACTACAGACTACTAGTAGTTTTCTTTTCTTGAAGTCTTCCAAGTTACATATCGTGAAAAGCAGCGTATATGATATGAAAATATGCCTGCTCATCTGTGAAACAACGGACAACTTTTCCACCGCGTCTCAGTCATATGCGATTTGCATATTACGAACGGTTGTCGATGTTTTCTGAGGTTACCTATCCGAGGTAACCCGGTACGAACGGTTGTCGATGTTTTCTGAGGTTACCTATCCGAGGTAACCGGATATAGAGCCTGCGCTATACTTTGGGTCATGCCGTTGTACACAAGCTCTAACGTGCGATCGGAATAATTTAGATCAGCTTTACTCAAAATTTCTTCACCCTTTTCTGTGATTTGTTTTGAAATAGTTAAACTTACACTGAAAATACGAATGGGCGAAGATTTGTTTTCAAATTCACAAGTTTTATTTTTTTACATGTCTTTTTGTTATTTTTCCCTATGCGTCTTATACTATAGCCGGTTGCAAGCTGCATGCGTGTAACACGGCGTTTTGTTACCGGTGACTTGCTATTATCTTCATTATGGCAGGGTTGTGTGTTACCGGCGTTATACGGCCTCCCATGTGGGGGCAGTATAAACGCCGGTAACACACAGCCCTGCCATGCAGACCTATCTACATCACTGCCTACAAAACAGCCATAAAGTTCTAACTTACGATTGCTTACGATCACAATCTGCTGCCGTCCTTGACTATAATTTACTTGCTAGACTTCCCCCTTATTGTTTATTGTTTTTGTCAAGTGTGCGCGCTTGTACCGAGCACGAGAACGCTTAGGGCAAGATTTGAACTCAATACAGTGCCCGAGGAAATTCTCTCCTGAAGTAAGTCAAGACTTTCACATTGTATCTTCCTTCCGAAGCTCGTAATAGGTCTATTTCGATGACTGGCTTCAATCATAGCGCCTTCATATAGCCTCCCGTTGAAAATCGCAACAGAATGATCCTAAAATCTACTTAGACGCAAAAAAGTTAGCAAATATTCAGAGATATATTGAAAGCCATGCCTCGTTGCTGTTTTATTGAGTAAATTGTATAAGGGAATTCGTCGCCAACCTCGGCGATACGTGCGCGGCCATTCTTTTTTATAACTTCCTATATTTCTATTGCATACCACAGCGGCATCGATTTCTATCGAACCACAAATGACTGTGATTTGAATTCAGTAAATTTTCGATGAGATTCGAACTCACAACGTACGGCATCCAGTAACCTAGCGAAGAAATCACAGTCCAGGAAGGTCTGTCAGCCAGACCACAGCCCCTCGGCTAATCCATAAAACCCTAGTTATAAGCTAGGCTCGAATTGTGTGAACCCTGTACACTTCCGTAATATTCAGGAAAAATGACTTTGTCCCTTTTATAACAATGTACGGATCTTCTTATCTTAAATAAAGGGCAAACTAGTCTTTTTACTGCATCCTGTGAAAGAATCAAACTTAGAATTCTAGTTTTATGCTTTTCTTTTTGTCACTGTACGATGGACGTACGTTTGTCAGTATGTGGTAAATTGTCTCTTTATTGAAATTACGTTCGCAGTATTTTAAAACTTTAATTGGAAAGTGACTTGGTGAAAACAGGAACTAGTGAAGTTGCGTTCAGTGGTTAATATCTAAAAATTTCTTGTAAATGCTATGAGAAGAGAGTCTTAGGAAGACTGACGGAAAAGAAAATTTATATTAAAATGGTACAATGGCTAGGAACACTTAACAATTCAGTGAAGCTACTAATCATTGTATACATGTCCCAGGTCAATGTCGTGCTGATAGACTATTTTAATAGAAGATTCATGAATATTTGCAGCGTTTGTCTGGAATTATTCATCAAGGGTCTTGATCCCTGCTTTTGCTCGGAAAGACAGCACAATCATAGTCTGTCATTTGATCCATAAACATCGGGAGGCCACAGGTAGCTAATTAGATTATAAACTATTTTTACCCGACACATAGTCAAACAAGCAGACAGAAAGCATGTTGTATGTTTCCTTTGTGGTCATGTCAATTTGTGCCAAGCCATTGCAAATGTCGTATGCCTTGGTTGCTGATCGGCTGTGTTTTCCATTTTCTAAGAAAATTAGAGAAAATGTTTGCCTATATTGTTATCACTTTATAAAAAGAAAAAAAATAAAAACTCTGCATGTAATTATGGCTTTAAATATCAAGTCACGGCGATATGTACATATTGAAATATTTCAGAAATATACATAATTGGATGGGACGCGTTGTATACATTTCCAATTCTTGAATTGAATAGTCAGTTGATGGGAAAACGAGGATGTTGCAGTGTGTTGCCATCATAAATAACGCCACATTTAAGCTTGGTTGTTTGTGTTTAAAGAGTGAGCGCATGCGCTCTATGTGTAAATCTCAAGAAGAAAATAAGTTCAGGTACATGCTAATTTTATTTCATTAAAATCGTTCCCATCAAATGTAGAGTGAATGACTTAAAACTGCACATGTCAGATAAAAAGGACAGAGATTAATAATGTTAAGTTCAACGCTTCCTAATACAAGTCTCAAGTAATCTGCAATTTTGTAACTTTATGTAGGACACCTTTGGTGTGTTAATAAGAAAACTGCCACACCTATATGCACTGAATTCACTCAAGCATACAGCGTATGCTTTGTCAATTGCTTTTGAAAACAGAAAGATAAGATATGTGCATGCAATCGACCTTAACATGATGGCAGAGTCATTGGGATTACCTCTTTGGTCCCAATGTTTGCAATTTCGAAGCACATTGTACATTTCTTTAAAAGGGATTACATGTAAAAAAAACAAAACAGAATCGAACATTCATCTTCTCACTTTATGCTGTTCACATCGGTTACACAGATGATAGATCAATTTTGTCTGTGTGTGTTTCTGTCTTTCATGAAATTGGGTTGGCAATGTTTTTAGCTTTCGTAAATAAGAATTATTATCCAAAAGGGGAGGGGTGGCGACGCAAGTAAAGTAGCCAGCTTTAACTATAACTCAAAGACTGTGTTCAGTAAATGGTATGAGAAAGGAGTTGTTGGAAGACACGTTTCAATGGTTTTTATTTTAATGTGGCACAAACACGCTGAACAATTCAATGAAGCCGCCGATGTTTGAATAGAAGTACCTGGGTAGGGTCGAACTGAGTGACTGTTCAAAAGAAGGTGCATGAATAATTGCAAGTCCGCATTATTTCTTTATTCGATAGATATAAGCTTCTATGTACATTTGCTTGAAGCCAAAACAGTCTTGTTTAAAGTCCTTGCAACTTTCATCAGTTTTGCTACAGGTCTGTTGCCACTCCTAATTACTATTGGTGTATTATTTTGGGATCAAACTCTGTTAGGTTACTGGCATTCATTTTGTATGTGAAATTTCTGCAGAAATAAAATACTTGCCTGAACATATCGAATATGTGTACGACTTTGAAGATATCAGTAACTTTAGATGCGTAGCATTGTGTCCCAATCACAAGTCACACGACCTCGTCTGTGTTTTTTAAGTGAAAGACTTAACGCATGCGCTGTAAGACGAGTTAAAAAATATTATCTTTTATTCATAGCGGGCAAATGGTGTCGAACTCTCATATTTGTGCACATGTGAGATAAAAAAACCAGATACGGAATGTAACGTTAAACGCCAAACTCCCCTACAAAAGGGGCGTTATGGTAAGGCTATGCAGTTGTGAAAAGGCCATGCTATGGGTAAGATGTACTCGATTTTCGCCGAGATTTCCAGAAATTCGACGAGTGAACTGCGTTAATGTCCCTCCAATCTCATAATGACAATTGTGAATGTATAGCGACTGCCTTTATGTCGTAAAACGTTGAAAAACACTGTAATTTAATCCAGAGAACGCAGATTTTCACAAAGCGTGGTTCAAGAATGTCCATTTGACCTCTGTTCCAAATGTTAATGTATGCTGCCGATCATGATTAAAAAATTCAAATTGCGGCCTGGGCGATCTTGATCCCCGCGGAGCACAACTGACAAAGCGCACTGACTTATAACTAAAATCACCGTTATGTATCTAAATATATGCATACACAGCCACATACAACGTACACGATAAGACACATGTTTGAACATGCAAGAAACGGCATTCACTTTTCGGAGTGAGTGGTCCTGAAACAGTGAAAAGAACCGTTTTGTATGTGGTCCTGTAAAAGTTATGAACATTGAGAGTCATGTCGTCTGGAAAGCAATAAAAATTTCATTTCTTCCTTCCTTCAGATATCGAAACTGAATCTTTTTTCTCTCACATTTTGAGGAATTACCTTTGGCATTGTGACAAGTTTGGTCATTGTCTATATCAGTTGATTCAATTAAGTTGAGAACCTGGGCGGACTTGAAACCCGAGAATTGAAATTTCAGCGTTGATCACATCATTGCCACTGTCACTGGCTACGTCAACATTGCGTTGTTTTATTCGATCATCGTCACTCAGTTCGTTACCACTCTAAATTTGGAGGGTAGTTTGCGCAATCGCAGATTGGATGACCTCGGTGAACTTTGATATGCGCATGCGTATTCAATCCCAGAATGCATCAAACAGATTACAGTGGGAATCTATGTACGTACGTGTTGCCTACGTTATCTGACGCGGAAATGGACGATGACCGGCCACAGTGCAGCCGGGTAACGAATTACAGTCAACTCGCACCTTTCCCAACCCGCCCAGAACCAACTTGCCCAATTCCAACTCGCCCGATACCAAGTCGCCCGATTCCAACTCGCCCGATGCCAAGTTGCTCGTTGTTTGAGATGTAGTTGTAGATTCCATGTACGCAAACCCGATGGCCCGAGGCCAGCTAGGTCTGCCCATGTGGTGGGAGGCCGTATAACGCCGGTAACACACAGCCCTGCCAGCTATTTTCATGCCGAGCCAGTAACTCGTAAAAGACGGTCCTACTGTTCCTAAAGACATGAGCCAGTAACTGCAGTAACTTTCCCTATACGTAAAGAAACCGAACGAAATTTATTCTTTCAAGAGATTTGCAAAAATGAAATTCGCAAATAAAAACTTTTCCGCGTTGGCACATATTTCAAGCCCTAGCCGCACCTATGGTTCTCAATGTTAGAAATATTTGTTGTAGGCTGTTTTAAGAAATAAAACTTTTTTTTTTACGTACCAAGTACTCATAAAAATTGCAAAATAGTATCGGGCGAGTTGGCATCGGGCGAGTCGGTATCGGGCGAGTTGGAATCGGACGAGTTGGAATCGGGTAAATAGGTTGTTTACACACCAATTTCAAGCTGATTTAGACCTCAATGTTCGCTTTGTACATTTTCGTCCGTGTTCATAACTAAGCGCCCATTCATTGGTAAATTCCGGGGAAAATTCATTTGTATTATCACTGTATGTACTACACTGCAAATTTTTCTGGTTTGCCGGCCAGCTAAATTCAAGCTAAAAATAAACCGGCTTGTTTGTCAGTAAACGGATTGTTTCGAGTTGTGAATTTTGGCTTATATTTGGCTTTCTGGCATGCCAAGTCTGGTTTCTGTGCATGCCAGTTTGGGTCTTGATACGGCATATATACATGCCAAGCAAAGATCACTTCAGCTTGCCAGTAAGCCAGTTAGTACTGAACAATTGTTTACGGGCAATCCACTCTTACATGAACTAGGCTTGCTAGCAAGCCATGTTTAAGATACTGTGGCTTGCCCATATACCAGATAATGGTGAACAGTGGCTTATTAGTAAACCAATACCACACTTTTCTGGCTCAACAGTAAGCCAATTCTGGTTGCATCTGGTTTGAAGATAAGCCAATATTACTGCAATGTGGCTTACCAACAAACCGATTTCTGACTAATTCTGGTTTACAAGCAAGCCCCTATAAGGATTCCTCTGGTTTACCAACAAGCCATTAAAAGCTGGCTTGCAGACATGCCACTCTAGCCTAGGGCTTTTGTATGGCTTGCTGACAAACCAGTTTAATATTAGCCATATTGCCGGGGGATCATTATTTCTGACCATCCTTCAAATTCAAATTTTGTAGACACAGAGGAGGATTATCATCCCATGGAATGGCCTATTGGGTAATCTATGTGATGGAACTACACAAAGCAGGACTGTAAAACATCTGAAACACAAACAACAGCTGAAATAGTTAGAAATCCTGCATGCAAGCTACATTTAAAAAACAACAACAACAACAATCATCAAAATTAATTTCAGATTAACATTTATTGCAATTTACAAGAAATGAAACAGTAATTGTTGCAACATAATTAAATCTAATACTTACAAGGGTATACTCACTGAAAATGACATTCTTATGAATGCTACTTGTAAGATCATACTGATAACATAATTTGATGTTATAAAGTTTACCTCATGCTCTGATGCAAAATTGCTAGCTGTTTCACCGGGAAATCCCTGCGCATTACAGACCACTCATAATTGTCAGCACATTTAGTTCACATCCCAGCTTTGTCAAGGCAAAAGTACTCTACAAATTGACAAGTTCCTTTCAGACATCTGATGTAATTAAACTTTGAAACCCTAGATAACTAAGCAAACCCAGCATAACATTGTCTCTTTCCATGCTGCAGAATATTACACCTTCAAGAAACAACACAAACTGCTTGCTCCTTCATAGACGAGCATACCTAAACAAGGCTGCTGCTTTGCATCTCTTCCTCGGAGTTTTCCAGTATCCTGGAATATAAAAGATGTAAACATTTAAAATTTGAGGCACAAGATTAGATCATGGTAAAACACTCAGTGCCAAGCTACTAGTACAATGAGGGCAAAGCCTATCTACTGGTATGTTTATGGAATTTGTACAAGTATATTGGAATGTTCATTGGCAGCATTCTAAATTACAGTCATGTTCTTAAACACATAGTTGACTGCAGGTACACTATTATCATGTCTTTCTTGGTGCACCAATACTCTGACATGACTACTCAGGGAAAGTCTCTTAGCATGAAAAAGATAGCTCTAACAAGTTATTGTCAATGTCATAGGCCTTGCTGCATTACTGCACTGGCAAAATTGTGTAAAACTATGGTTTGAATGTCCTGATAATGAATTTCAAATCCAGAATATCAAAATGAATATTTACAAGGCAAGATATATTAGAGTCACAGTGTAATGTGCTTTTGAGACTTGCAAAGAAGTTGGAAAGACTTTGAGAAGCATTTTATCACTCTGGCTATGCAACAGCCATCATTGATGATATACTTCACATGCATAGTTTGAAATAAGTAAATGAGGCTCTACTTCTTCAGTATTTCACTACTGTTTATCATCTACAGTTTCTTGGCCTACTTTCCTCAGCATACTAAAATGCCAAGTATTATGTTTGTAAACACAGCCTGTATTTTTATCATTTTTATAATTGACAAATTTATTCAGGTCCAGCCCTAACTGAAATTTCAACAATAACAATGCTACATGTACATACTATACTGAGTAGCTAAGCATTGAGGAGTTCATCATGCTTCAATGACTTGAATGGGAAACTGCAGTTGATAAGCAGAACAAAAATACTGGCAGAAAGCCCTCAAGTTGTGGCTAATGGAGATCATGAAACAAATTGACAAATACAGATTTGACATGGTCATGTACTTGTACAACATCCTAGCACAGCTTTGACGAGCACTCTGTGTACCACCCATGTACCTGACAACACTGTAGCAGGGGTAATTTTATACACATCCCTGATATAGGAATGTGTGCTGTAGGTATGTGACGTGCCTAGCACTAGAAGTGCTGATCACCTCCCTGTACCAGGACCTGTGTTCAGCATTTGAGGCACAGTGATGAACACATCCACATACCAGCTAGCCCTGTTGAAATTTTCAGCCCCTTTTTACCCTGGTCACATAAAAGCTTACCTCCCTGTACCAGCCTTATTGTAAACACACAGTGCAATTGTGCCTATGCAGACATTCATGTACCAGTTATGTTGGAATTTCCCTATTACAGAACTGTACACATTGCTTCTACAAGGTTGATTTGGAAGCAAATTTTCAAGCTCATTTTTTCAAACCCATGTTACATGTACTATTTGCAAAACTATTGTACAGGACTGTTGACACACTAGGTACATGGATGTGAAATGCAGCTGTGCTACTTATTTTTCTGACTATACTATACTGAGGATATTATTTTAATAGCTGGTAGTCTCTGTAGCTTCTCAGAGCTGGTACAGGTATGTGCACATCCCTGAACCAGCCCTCAGAATGTAACAGGGCTGTGAGAGATTTCCAGTGTAGGGTTACACGGACGTCGTTGTACTGAATCAGACAGAAATTATAAATCCAGCATGATGAAAACTCCATCAGCTGTAGCCATTGGCAATTTCCAAGTAGTTTTGTTGTGTGTATATACTGCAGTTTCTTGTTCTACTTCTTAAGGCATAATGAATGTCTAACATACATTATCAACCCAGTTCATATGTGTATAGCATGGTTATTGTTAAAAATCTAATTTCAATCTGGAATAGAAATCGTTTGTCAACAATAACAATGGTTCTTAAGCATGTACACAGCACATTGTCAAGCAGAACACTGGTATTGAAGAGACTGTCATATAGCTGTCAAAAGTGCAGTTTGTACACACAACAATGAAGATTGAATATTGCTAAATCTTACAGCTAATGTCAGAGCAAACTAGTCAAGGCACATTATGTGGCTTGACTAGTTTGTACTGAATCACAGTAAAAATTTTTTCAACAAGCAATACTTACGTCACAACTGTTACCATTTTTCCAACTGCAGTTTTTCCACCTAAGACACTCTTGAGAACCAAAAATGTTTGATGCCTGTTTAAAAATAAGGGAAATGGCAAATTTGATACACCAGACTAAGATTCAATATCATAAACCAAATGCAAGCAAGTGGTTCCCCTCATATGATTGATTATAACAATAAAAAGTTTAAACATGTCTGTCTGTTGTGTGACCACGACAAAGATAATATGTCACAGATATGTAATAACAGCTGAAATTTAAACAAAACCCAAAGTGCTAGTGTAATATGTGGAAATATGAGGAACATTCATGCCTGATGTAATTATTATCACTGCACATAACGATACTTGATCACCTTTTATAACCGCTCTTTGAATTCCATATCTGAGGGCAGAGTCTTCATTCTGCTTACACATTGTACTCAGAGAATCCATTGTTAATTTGTGGAGCTGAAGGCATTTTCTGTATCAAGTATATTATGTCCTGGACAATCTGTTGAAAAAGAACAAATAATTATCTATTACCGGTAAGTGGAAATCAATAGTACATTTGTACAGGAAGTTATTTGCTGACAATGAATCAATTAATATTTACCTGTCTTGAGTGACAAGATGGCTCACAAAATTTGTGTAAGCAATGTTGAAGGACCCAAGTTCAAATCATGCTGTGGAAACATAAATTTGCCTTGAATAACAGAATCAACCATTACATCATTTTGGCCAAAGGATTTGTGAGGTATGTGTCTGTATTAAATCATCTAAGTGGCCAGTTTGAGGTTATTATCAACATAATTAAGAAATATCATCCATGAAACAGTATGTTTGTTATTGAAAGAATGGCATGAGGATACCTGCAAATAAGCTGTGGCAAGTCAGTTTGCCTGAAAATCACACAGAAAGGTAGCCTGAAACAAATGTGCAGTTTTACTCACCTTTTCTGGTAAAATGTGCATCTCTTTAGGGACCGTTCAGTTTTTACGGCCGGGGGGGGGGGGCGGCAAAATCCAGGGGGGTATTTGTAATTTTGGAATCCGCAAGGGGGGGGGGTCATCGCTTTTTCACTGGTAGGAAAGGGGGGTCACCACATTTTCTAAAACATAATACCACAATAAAGTTCACTTTATGCCATGGCCATGATCGACCCTCTCTACCGGCAGGCCGCCTTCGGCGGCCCACTAAAATGACGCCTTTGGCGGCCCACTCCAATTAGGCTTACTTCATGCAATGGCAATGATCCGACCCTCTTTACCGGCGGGCCACCTGCGGCGGCCCACTACAATAAATTGACTTTATGTATTACCCCACAGCAATCTTAATGTAAAATTCCCAATTGAAGCCGCGGCTTGTATTAGAAACATTTTTGAGGGACCCCTGGGATCACGCACTGAATAATGGTAATGGCCGCGCGCCTTCAGCGGCCCTGTCCAGTAAAGTCTACTTTATGCAATAGCCATGATCGACCCTCTTTACCGGCGGGCCACCTTTGGTGGCCCACTACAATAAAGTTGACTTTACGTAATGGCCCATGACCCTCTTAACCGGAGGGCTGCCTTTGGCAAACCACTCCAATAAAGTTTACTTTATACAATGTCCATGGACATGAGTTGTCTATGGAAATGAAGTTAAAAATTGCCTTACAGTCGTCCTAATTAACAGACGTTTCAATGGATGTGGCTGAGAAGTTTGTGCACTGGCATCTCAGCTACATGAATAAAGTGCGCCGCATACCGGAGTTCAAATCCAAACCATGCAAGTAAATTTGACATATGGGTTTTCGTTATTTTTCAGGGGGGGTCATCAATTTTTTCGTCTGACAAAGGGGGGGGGGGTCATCTTTTTCACAAAAAATGCAGGGGGGGGTCTATATTTTTTTGAACACCAGCGACAAGATTTTGCCGCCCCCCCCAGGCCGTAAAACTGAACGCTCCCTTACTGTGGCAATAGTTCTTGTTGCAGCTATTTGTTGGTGTCTCCGTCCTATACAATAATGACAAAGGGTTATTAAATTCAATTTTCCTGTGAACTGATGGATGACAAATTTAAATAATTGCCATCTTTCCGTTCAGGATGGACAATGGCTAGGGGTTATTAAATGTACAGCGGACTACGGACGACGTACACCGGATGACGCATCCATGATCCACCTCTCAGAATAGCCCTGCGTACAGGTCTGTGTGTGTTCCCGGCGTTATATTATAACTTATATAGTTAAAAAGCCTCCGCCACAGCCCTGCAACGGTCTATGGAGATACATGTAATTGGGGTCTCTGCGGTCCGGATGAGGACTGCAACAAAAATGCGGTCTTTTTGGCAAAAATTCTACTCTATCGAGCAAAACCCTTTCCCTGCCTACCTTTACCTCCTTACCGACCAAGGAAAGATGCGATTAACTTCTCCTAACATCCAAAACCGCTCGTTTTCTGAAACATAACGTACTCGACAAGTTGTTTACCCTCGGGGATCGCCATTTTGAATCTCGCTGCAACAACCCTAGTTATCTCCATAGACCGTTGAAGGGCTAGCTAGTGGTGGAGGCCGTATAACGCCGGGAACACACAGACCTGTACTCAGGGCTACTCTTAGAAAAGCTCCTCGTCGCTGACCAGCTGACACAGTGGAGCTAAGAAAACGCATTTGATTATTCACCGAGCACGGACGATTTCGGGGAAACACATTCATTCGTGGTCGTGAAAAGCCATACAAACACGATAACATACAAAAGAGACAAACACACATCAGTTCAGCCTGATAAAATGAAATTGAAGGCCAATTTGTAACATCCTTGGCAATGATCATTGATAATGAGTAGCAGTGCTATCAAATTTCGCTGGTGCACCCGTCCATGGTCATGATGGTGTAGCGGTATGTCGAAGACAATGGCGAATAGTTGTGACAAGGAAATGTTCACTTTTTCAAACAATACTCAAACGCATGTATGTTACTTAAAAATGGTTCAAGCTAACCGATATGCTTTGAGGAAAAAACAAGCCCGGTTTAAATCAATGACTTTGCAAATCTTCCACGGAATATGCCAAAGGTTTGATTTGTGGCTGTGCATTCCATTCCAAAACGTCGGTTGCAACTTGCATCATGACCCGTGTATATGTGGTGTCAAATAGCTATCGTTGAGGTATATAGCCAGTTCTTGCTTGCGAAGTAATTCTTCATCGGTGGCGGAAGCCATTACTGTCGACTTGTGTCGGAGTACGGAATCGTAAGCGCTAATACGATCGTCAAGTACTAAAGATTTCTATCAGGTACTCTTTAAGAATTATCAGTCATACAAAACTGTTACATGGGCTGATTGTCATAAGATACTTAACTATACTAAGGGTTGGGCCATTTGATATTCCGTTGGGCCTTGGAACATTGACCCTGGGATGTGTATTTTTTTTGTCCCTGCTTAACTAGGAATAATTTTTTTTGACTGTGTATATGTGAATTTGGGCAGGATTTTTTTCTTGTACACATGGGCGATTTAAAGTGCCAATATTTACTATTCTTTCTGTTAAGATGTTGTTCTTCATATGACATGAAAAAAAGTACTTGGAGAGAACTTTAAACCAGCACAAAGTTTACATGGAAATATAGGCAAACAGCATCTGCTTCAGAATGCTGGAAAGTTGGAAAGAAAACAGAAGCATCCTTTAACACAGCAAAATTACTGAGGGAGATAATAAAAAGTCACCGAGATCTCAATCTGTAAGAAAACTACAACCTGCTGTCAGTAATAAGGTTTGTTCCGGGTAGCAGGCTAAAAGCATGTCATGGCATATGGACATTGAAAGATACTATAAAATGGTGCACCCAACGCATGCCAAAAATTACAAATATTATAAAATGCTGTGCCAAATATTTTAAGCAGAAACTTGAGACTTAAAGTATCTGTATGTGCATAATTTTTTCCTTCGTATCTGCTAGCAATCTATTTTATTTTTCTGCAATTCTTGGTAGGAATTTTTTTTTAAACGCAACCTCTCGTGATAATTTTTCCTCCAAATCTTCCAAGATCTCCCAAAGGATATATCAAAGTAAAACTTAAGTTGCCCACGCGGAAATAGTTGAAAAATACAAGATTAATCCAAATAGGATTTGCGTTCCTATGATATAAAAGCAAGCATGGGGTCTCTGAAGTTACACGAGCGTATATAAATAATGGCAGACCAAAATATTTCCATTGACAATGATTACATGACACATGAGTATTAATAACTGTTTTTACTAGAGTAAATGAAGCAAGACAATTAATTTTAATAAAATTAACAAACAATGTGCATTTTTCAAGTAACACTATACAATGACAAAGAAGAAAATCAGGAATCTACACAAGAATTACAATAAAGTTAGATAAAGTAAAACTTTTGAAGTGTAACTTTGGAATTAATTTGAGTTGTGACAAGAATGATTCGAGATTGGCTGTTTTGTTGGACTGTTATGCATTTCAAATTGTGTAGGAGCAATGACATGACCAAGTCAAAGTAAGTGAATTTGGTATGATTGACAGTTGACATGTTTCACTATCATTCCTGTGCTCCTGGAGGTGAATGCCATGGGTTATAATTATTATGGTCAGACCTTCAGAAATCTGTTGAGAGAAAAAAAGGATATATATATCAAAATATATGCAAATATATGCAAATGAACTAATTATGATATGGGAAACTCATGAAACTTTCAAAAATGTATTCAAAAAATATAGCAAAATGTAAGTATGATGACTCATGGCATGCTCATTAAGCAAAAGCATTTATGTTAAACGAAACTTGGATCAAATTGATTCCATTCAGTTTGTTGATGGCTTAATGTAGCTAATTATAATATGAGATACTCATAAACTTCAAGCATGACTTAAAGTAAGTATAGCTGCTGAAGCTTAGAAGTCATATCAAATTAAGTTACAAATATCACATTCACTTTCAACATATAGGCCAAGCACAGAATTTCATTTTGTACAAATTTAAATCAGAGTTACATGGTCATCATAAATGTATTAGTAATTATATTACCATACCCTGCCTGTCGCATTTAGATTGGTCGAGCTGAACCACGTGACTGACCACAAATACACAGTAATGGTCTATTTACATGCCCGTGAATATGAATAATAAGATTAACAACTCAAAGTATCGTAACTTTACAGCTGAAACGTAAATCAAAATCAATCACAAAATAAAGTGGAGCACTTGTAGGTCAAGTTGAGATACTTTTTTCTGAAAACATCCCCGGATTTGCCAATTTTTTTACAGCGCGCGTGACAGTGCGTCACGTATTGCTCAGTTTCTGGGGCCCAGTTGTCGTTCGCTCCTGAAATTTTCGGAAATTTTGACGGTTTTCTTGGGTTCGCTGATAATATAATGGAAATAACAGACTCCGCTCTGACCATTAACGTCTATTTGTGGGCGCGGGCTCGAGGAAAGCCAAATAAACGGGCTCGGCAAGCCAAAATTAAAGCTAATCAATCTGTTGCACTGAATGCGCATGGTCCTCCCTATCGTGCGAAAGGCCTGTCAAGTCGTGACGTGATGTAAACTTCTGGTTTAGAAATTAACCAGTGACTGATGGTGACAATGGCTTGAAAACAGGCCGATTAATTTCATAAACTTGAATGGTTTAAACTCAAACCATGCCCACAAAGTTGCCACTTGTGGTTGGCTTAAAGATGAGCCAATGAATTTGTCGGTATATAAAGGAACCAACGATGCCAGTGGCTCAAATTTAAACCGATAAATGATATTGTCACGGGCTTAAAAAGAAGCCACTCGGCTTAAATTTATACCATGACGGGCTTGATAATAAGCCACCAAATAATTGGTATGAATACACGCCATCCATACTCTATGTGGTGGCGTGACTTCAAACCATAAAAACCTTAGTGGATTTCGGGCAAACCGAAATATTTCAAACATATACACACTGGTTCACCCGCAAGCCACCTACAAACCAAGTGGTTATATTTCAAGCCAGAAGAATTTTCAGTGTATAATGAAGAAGTTTCGGAATGCGAATTAAGTTGAACTTAAAGGCGACGTGCAAAGTAACTGATTTCACTCCGTGCCCAATGTGTCTAGGTCGGTTCTGAATGTGTGACATACACGTGTTTGACTAACACAGTAACAGCAGTGTATCTGTATTAAAACCTGTATCTCGAGCATGCTGAAGCTTAACATATTTACGATGTGGTTTAACTTTATAAGGGACAGTGGAAAGTACGAAGTAAATATCAACCCCTACCCACGTACTACCCTAGTGTGGGGTATTTGGAAATAATCTTATGAATTTGATAAATGCCTCAACCCCGGGAAAGACAACTTGGAAACATTCAGTCAATAAACATAGTTCTAAAAATCTGCACTTCCAAAGTCTTTGAACCATCCACATGGCCACAGTTCGGCGATCATTAATTTCGCTGGCTTGACCAGGCTAAACGAATACAATTTGGAAGGGTAACCGATTTTCAAAAATGTCCCCCAACGTCCCCCATCAACGTAGCTCAATGAAACTGCCATCCTTTGTTCATCTATACTTATCGATTGAATAACTTGAATGATATTGCTCACAAACACATAAGTACGCGAAAATGGGACATTTTTGAACTGCAGGTGCTTGACCTGTCACTGCCGATACTGAAAACATTGAGGTCTCGATCGCACTACGTCAAACAGAAAGCTCGAAAAGTTGGCAAATTACGACTTATCATGCTCTCTTGCTGCCATGATGTTGTAGTGAGGTTAGTCACGAGGTTAACCACGACCGAATTTTTCCTAACTTGGCCTTGCATAGCGTTAAAACAAAGGCCGAAATTTGCCGATGTCAAAATCAAAACACGAAGACTTCAAAGTCAGTGACGTAATCGAACTGAGATCTGGGCATGCGCAGTCGTTCGAAACACGACCCTCCAAATTTAGAGTGGTAACGAACTGTCACTCATCGACGACGACCGCGGCCCTGCACAGCTGTCCTTGGGACTCATCAGCCTCATTAACTTTCTTTACCAATGTATTTCAAAATACCTGGCTGACCATTTACTACAGATTACTAGTAGTTTCCATTTGTTGAAGTTTTCTAAGTTACATATCGTGAAAAGCAGCGTATGTGATATTAAAATATGCCTGCTCATCTATGAAAGAACGGACAACTTTTCCACTGCGTCTCAGTCACATGTGATTTGCATATTACGAACGGTTGTCGACTCGGATGTTTTCTGAGGTTACATATCCGAGGTAACCGGATATGCAGCCTGCGCTTACTATACTTCAGGTCATGCCGTTACATACTAAGCTCTAACTGGCGATTGCAATGTTTTAGATCAGTTTTACTCAAAATTTCTTCACCCTTTTCTGTGATTTGTTTCGAAATACCTAAACTTACACTGAAAATATGTATAGGCGAAGATTTGTTTTCAAATTCACCAGTTTTTTTTTGCACGTCTTTTTGTTATTTTTCCCTATGCGTCTTATACTATAGCCGGTTGCAAGCTGCATGCGTGTAACACGGCGTTTTGTTACCGGTGACGGGCCATTATCTTCATCATAGCTCTGCAAGGTAGGGCTGTGTGTTACCGGCGTTATACGGCCTCCCATGTGGTGGAGACCGCATAACGTCGGCAACACACAGCCGTGCCATGCAGACCTATCTACTTCACTGCCAACAAAAAAGCCATAAAGTTCTAACTTACGATTGCTTACGATCAAATCTGCTGCCGTCCTTGACTATAATTTACTTGCTAGACCTCCCCCTTATTGTTTTATTGTTTTTGTCTAGTGTGCGCGCTTGTACCGAGCACGAGACGCTTAGGGCAAGATTTGGACTCAATACAGTGCCCGAGGAAATTCTCTCCTGAAGTAAGTCAAGACTTTCATTTTGTATCTTCCTTCCGAAGCTTAATAGGTCTATTTCGATGACTGGCTTCAATCATAGGCCTTCATATAGCCTCCCGTTGAAAATCGCAACAGAATGATCCTAAAATCTACTTAGACGAAAAAAAGTTAGCAAATATTCAGAGATATATTGAAAGCCATGCCTCGTTGCTGTTTTATTGAATAAATTGTATAAGGGAATTCGTCGCCAACCTCGGCGATACGTGCGCGGTTATTCTGTTTCATAACTTCCTATTTTTCTATTGCATACCACAGCGGCCATCGCTGTCTATCGAACCAAAAACGATTGTGATTTGAATTCAGTAAATGTTCGATGGAATTCGAACTCACAACGTACGGCATCCAGTCACCTAGCGAAGACATCACCGTGGAGGGAGGTCTGTCGCCCATACCACAGCCCCTCGGCAACTCCATAAAACCCTAGTTATAAGCTAGGCTCGAATTGTGTGAACCCTGTACACTTCCGTAATATTCAGGAAAAGGTGACTTTGTCCCTTTTATAACAATGTACGGATCTTCTTATCTTAAAATAAAACGGCAAACTTATCTTTTTACTGCATCCTGTGACAGAATCAAACTTAGAATTTCTAGTTTATGCTTTTCCTTTTGTCACTGTACGATGGACGTACGTTTGTCAGTATGTGGTAAATTGTGTCTTTATTGAAATTACGTTCGCAGTATTTTAAAACTTTAATTGGAAAGTGACTTGGTGAAAACAGGAACAAGTGAAGTTGCGTTCAGTGGTTAATATCTAAAAATTTCTTTGTAAATGCTATGAGAAGAGAGTCGTAGGAAGACTGACGAGAAAAGAAAATTTATATTAAAGTGGTACAATGGCTAGGAACACTTAACAATTCAGTGAAGCTACTTATCATTGTATACATGTCCCAGGTCAATGTCGTGCTGATAGACTTATTTTAATAGAAGATTCATGAATATTGGCAGCGTTTGTCTGGGATTATTCATCAAGGGTCTTGATCCCTGCTTTTGCTCGGAAAGACAGCACAATCATAGTATGTCATTTGATCCATAAACATCGGTAGGCCACAGGTAGCTAATTAGATTATAAACATATTTTACCCGACACATAGTCAAACAAGCAGACAGAAAGCATGTTTTATATTCCTTGCTGGTCATGTCAATTTGTGCCAAGCCATTGCAAATGTCGTATGCCTTGGTTGCTGATCGGTTGTGTTTTCCATTTTCTAACAAACTTAGAGAAAAATGTTTGCCTTATCATCGTTCTCATTTTATAAAAAAGAAATAAAATAAACTCTGCATGTAATTATGGCTTTAAATATCAAGTGTCGGCGATATGTACATATTGAAATATTTCAGAAATATACATAATTTGATGGGTCGGGTTGTACACATTTCAAATTCTTGAATTCAATAGCCACTTAATGGAAAACGAGGATGTGGCAGTGTGTTGCCATCATAAAAAACGCCACATTTAAGCTTGGTTGTTTGTGTTTAAAGAGTGGGCGCATGCGCTCTATGTGTAAATCTTAAGAAGAAAATAAATTGAGGTACATGCTAATTTTATTTCATTCAAATCGTTCCATCAAATGTAGATTGACATGACTTAAAACTGCGCATGTCAGATAAAAAGGACAGAGATAAATAATGTTAAGTTCAACGCTTCCTAATACAAGTCTCAAGTAATCTGCAATTTAGTAACTTTATGTAGGACACCTTTGGTGTGTTAATAAGAAACTGCCACACCTATATGCACTGAATTCACTCAAGCATATAGCGTATGCTTTTTCAATTGCTTTTGAAAACAGAAAGATAAGAATATGTGCATGCAATCGACCTTAACATGGTGGAAGAGTCATTGGGATTACCTCTTTGATCCCAATGTTTGCAATTTCGAAGCACATTGTACATTTCTTTAAAAGGGATTACATGTAAAAAAACAAAACAGAATCGAACATTCATCTTCTCACTTTATGCTGTTCACATCGGTTACACAGATGATAGATCAAATTTTGTCTGTGTGTTTCTGTCTTTCATAAATTGTGTTGGCAATGTTTCAGCTTTCGTAAATAAGAATTATTATCCAAAAGGGGAGGGGTGGCGTCGCAAGTAAAGTAGCCAGCTTTAACTATAACTCAAAGACTGTGTTCCGTAAATGGTATGAGAAAGGAGTTGTTGGAAGACATGTTTCAATGGTTTTTTATTTTAATCTGGCACAAAAACGCTGAACATTCAATGAAGCCGCCGAATGTTTGAATAGAAGTACCTGGGGTGGGTTGAACTGAGTGACTGGTTTCAAAAGAAGGTGCATGAATAATTGCAGCTCCGCTCTATTTCTTTATTCGATAGATATAAGCTTCTATGTACATGTTGCTGGAAGTCAAAAACGTCTTGTCTAAAGTCCTTGGAACTTTTATTAGTTTTTGCCACTCCTAATTACCATTGGTGTATTATTTCGGGATCGAACTCTGTTAGGTCATTCGCATTTAGTTTGTATGTGAAATTTTTGCAGAAAAAATACTTGCCTGAACATATCGAATATGTGTACGACTTTGTAAATCAGTAACTCTAGATAGATTCCTTGCATTGTGTCCTAATCACAAGTCGCACGACCGCGTCTGTGTGTTTTTAAGTGAAATACTTAACGCATGCGCTCTAACACGAGTTGAAAAAATATTATCTTTCATTCATAGCGGGCAAATGTTGTCGGACTGTCATATTTGTGCACATGTGTGACAAAAAACACAGATACAGAATGTAATGTTAAGCGCTTTCTTATAAAAATCTAGAGTATTTTACAGTCTTGTAAATTACTATTACACTGTTGTATGTTGACAAAAATATATGCCATGAAATTTCTGGCTCATGTCTTATAATTACTTTGAAAAAGTGTATGCTGACGACATAGTAATGCAATCTATCTTAACGTGTCGGCAGATTATTTGGCTCATTCGAACTTTTGCCTGTATAAATTTTGACGTGGTGGCCATCCGGTTAAGGCTCCGAGAACCAGATAACCACTACGTCTATGGATATTTTGCGTGAACAAGGGCGATTAAATTTCAAAGAATGCGTTGGATCAGGCTGGTAGGAACTCAAATAAATTGTCTCCACTTAATCCCCGATTCTACACTTGGCTCTCTTGTCAGTATTTCTCTGCACTCCCACCATTTTAGTCCACAACGACTGTTTTTTGGAAGTTTGAGAACGGCGACACCTAACGACCTTTCCATTGTCCATAGAGATGAAACGGATACTAGCATTCTCGCTGTCAAGGATTCACTTCAACCGTACCCCGACCCATACCTTGATCCAAACTTTGGACCCAGCCGGTTGTGATTAATGTTTTTATATTTTTATCTAATGTAGACCTAGTAATCCATGTAAGATATATATGTGATAAAATTTGGATATATTGTAGTCTAGTTTTGATATGCTGACTTATTCAATATATCAAATCACAGACACAGAAAAATGCTCACATGCAGGCTAGCCCTGTAATGCAGGGAACTCAGGGAGGCTGTACGGAACTCACGGCTAACATTGTCGGACATTTTACGTAAGCCAAGATTGATAGTGGGTTAGGGGTTTGCAGTGCCCATATCAGGCCAATACTGTCCCTTCAGGTGAGGGAACCTAGTTCACGACCCTACTAAAAGCATTTTCTCTTAGTTTTTTTGTCTTTTTGTGGCTTATTTTTGATGTTACGGTATGTGCTACTCGCACAGAAAATTCTAATCGATAAAACAACGCCGAAAATGAGTGCCAGGAAATGAAGTAGGTGAGCTGAGTACTCATTGCTGTGTTGAAACAATGTCTTAATTTTCTCGTTTCTCTTCTTATAACCCGAGACAATTTTACTTACAGTAGTACACTACTATAAATCAGTCTTGTTACGAGAGACTCTCTGCATACACTAAAGTTTTCGATTTTATACATCAGAATTTAGATTTCTCCTTTCAAGTGACGAAGTTTCTCTTAAAACTAAATGAACGAGACTCAAATTCTGTGATGATCGTTCTTTGTCATATGTCGATGTAGCAGCAGCCAGGGCATCTGTATGTTGGGACGAAACAAGCAACAACTCTTATTTCATTGCACAACCGTAGTTTTTCCTTTGTAACCCATATTTGTCCGGGAAAAATCAACGAGAGCTACCACTGCACAGATGAATGCCGCTGCTTCCTTGTGGAATAGGCTTTCTAGTCATATTCGGTCCGCATCAACTACTGAAAATTTCAAATCTTGACTAAAGATCTGCTCCTTTGAAAAAGCACGGTCATGCGACACTGTGTTAATCGCAAGTGAAAATTTTCTATATGCTTTGTCTAAAACATACTTTAGGTGATTGTGTTTAGCTCACGTCTGAAGTTGTATTAAAATAGCGTTGAGGGCGCGAGAAACAAAATGTTATACATAGTGAAGTGTTCGTAATAAGTGGAACAGCGTTTCTGACCAATCACTGACCATGCTTGGTTTAGGCGGCAAATTTAATTTCAAATCAATTGTTATCAGTGCAAACATATTGACACATACACACAAACTAAATCAAAAAGCTCCCTACATCGTAGAAATTTGTATGGGAAAAAGCTGTCATGTTTCCTCTTGGGTCAGAATAGTACCAATGTTATACACCTTGTAATTTCTTCTAATAAGTCATAGTGATGGATTTCGATCAATGTTTTCATTAACATATTTGACTTCTTACTTTACAACAATGTACGCATCTTCCTATCTTCAAACAAAACGGTAACCTAATCTGTTTACTGCATCCTGTGAAAACCAAGAATCAAACTTTGAACTACTAGTTTTATGCTTTTCCTATTGATCACATAGACGTGGTCAGTACGTGTTAAATTGTGTCTTTAGTGAAATTGCGTTCCCAGTATTTTAAAACTTTAATTAGAAAGACCGTGAAAACAGGAGCAAGTGAAGTAGCGTGCACTAGCTAAAATAGAAAGTTTTCTTTATACAATGCTATGAGCAGAGAGTCTTAGGAAGATTGACGGCAATGAAAATTTATATTCAAATGGTACAATGGCTAGGAAGACTGAAGAATTCAGTGAAGCCAGATATCGTTGTATAAATGTCCCAGGCCAGAGACGTTCTGATAGACTTCTTTTAATAGAAGATATATGAATATTTGCAGCAAAGTTTTATTATTTTATTGAATGGATAAATATGTATATCTTGATTAAAGGCAAGAAGCGTAATATCTAAAAACCTGACAACTTTTGCCAATTTTTGACACTGGTGAGTTGTCACTCATTTAGGCTTACGGTATTTTTTTCGGGATCTAACTACGCTAGGTCTCTCGTACTGGAATGTGACCCTTTTTTGCAAACCTTTGAAAAGTAGGTGAACATTTACATCCAAAAACGCGTCTGAGGTTGTTTCATTGAGGGTCTTGTTCCTTGCCTTTGCTCTGAAAGACAGCACAATCATCGTCTGTCATTTAATCAATAACATCGGGAGCCCACAAGTGGCTAATTAGATTATAAACATATTAAACCCGACACATAGTCAAACACGAGACAAAAGTATGTTGTATATTTCTTTTTTGGTCATGTCAATTTGTGCTAAGCCATTGCACATGTCGTATGCCTTGGTTGCTGATCGGTTGTATTTTCTTACAAAATTAGTGAAATATGTTTGCCGTATAATCGTTACCACTTTATAAAGAAGAAAACATCCAATTTCTACAAAACTCTGCGTGTAATTATGGCTTTAAATATCAAGTGTCGGCGATATGTACAGATTGAAATATTTTAGATATATACATAATTTGATGGGTCGGGTTGTGTATATTTCCGATTCTTGAATTCAGTAGTCAGTTGATAGGAAAACAAGGATCTGGCAGTGTGTTGCCATCATAAATAACGCCACATTTAAGCTTGGTTGTTTGTGTTTAAAGACTGAGCGCATGCGCTCTATGTGTAACTCTTAAGAAGAAGAAAAGTTCAGGTGCATGCTAACTTTATTTCATTCAAATAATCCCATCAAATGTGGATTGAAATTACTTAAAACTGCACATGTCAGATAAATAATGTTAAGTTCAATGCTTCCTAATACGAGTCTCAAGCGTTAATCTGCAATTTGGTAACTTTACGTAGGACACCATATGAAAACTGCCACACCTATATGCACTGGATTCTCTCACGCATATCTTTATCACGTATGCTTTTTCAATTACTTTTGAAAACCGAAAGATAAGAATATTTTTATGGAATGGACCTTAACATGGTGGCAGAGTTATTGGGATTACCTCTTCGGTCCCAATGTTCGCAATTTTGAAGCACATTGTACATTTCTTTAAAAGGGATTACCGAACATTCATCTTCTCACTTTTTGCTGTTCACATCGGTTACACAGATGATAGATCAAATTTTGTCTGTGTGTGTTTCTGTCTTTCATGAAATTATGTTGGCAATGCTTTCAGCTTTCTTAAATAGGAATTATTATCCAAAAGGGGAGGGGTGGCGTCGCAAGTAAAGTAGCCAGCTTTAACTATAACTCAAAGACTGTGTTCCGTAAATGGTATGAGAAAGGAGTTGTTGGAAAACAACGTTTCAATGGTTTTATTTTAATGTGGCACAGTGGCCAACACGCTGAACAATTCAATGAAGCCACCAAATGTTTGAATAGAAGTACCTGGGTAGGGTCGAACTGAGTGACTGGTTTCAAAAGAAGGTGCATGAATAATTGCAGCTCTGCTCTATTTCTTTATTCGATAGATAGGTACATGTTGCTGGAAGCCAAAAGAGTCTTGTTTAAAGTCCTTGCAACTTTCATCAGTTTCATCAGGATCAAACTCTGTTAGGTTACTCGCATTCTTTTTGTATGTGAAATTTCTGCAGAAAATATACTTGCCTGAACATATCGAATATGTGTACGACTTTGAAAATATCAGTAACTTTAGATGTCTAGCATTGTGTCCCTATCACAAGTCACACGACCTCGTCTATGTTTTTTCTAAGTGAAAGACTGGACGCATGCGCTGCAAGATGAGTGGGAAAATATTTTCTTACATTCATAGCGGACCAATATTGCCAAACTGTCATATTTGTGCACATGTGAGACAAAATGCTTTCTTATAAAAAATCTTGAGTACTCTACAGTCTTGTAAATTACCATTACACTTTCGTATGTTGACAAAAATATATGCCATGAAATTTCTCTTTCATGTCTTATAATTACTTCCAAAAGGTGTATGCTGACGACATGTTAATGCAATCTATCTTAGCGTGTTGGCAGTGTTATTTAGTTTATTCCAGCTTTTGCCTGTATAAATTTTGACGTGGTGGCCATCCGGTTAAGGCTACGAGAACCAGATAACCACGTCTATGAATATTTTCCGTAAACTAGAGCGATTAAAGTGCATGTTATGTTGTGAAATACCCAAGTAACAGAACGAAAAACAGTTCCCACTTTACGAAAAGTTGAGGTGAAATGAGTATTTTTCTTAAAAATCATGGAATCAATTTTTTTCTTTTCAAACTTTCAAAAAAAAGTGCTTGAAAATCCTAACACAAATTAATTTGGTTTCATTTTTCTATTTTTCTATGAAAAAAGAGAGTCCATCTTGATACAAATATGGCCATGTAACATTTTCTGATGAAAAATGTGACCCGAGAAATTACTGCACATGAAATTCATTTTTTTCCAAGCAAAAGTCCACAAAACACATACGTGATTAGCAGTACTTGCCTTATATTATAAAAAATTTCAATTTCAGAGTAAGGTGATTCAGTTTGTCAACCATTGTCGAAAAATTGCAACATTTATACTCTGTTCAAAATCTCAACTTTAGTTGACAACACTTCAAAGTCAACTAATCTGATTAAACACTACTTATTATACTCAGTTCCAAATCTGAACAATTGTTGACAATACTTCACATGGTGAACTGGTCTGTTCTAATGCTATTGGCCATACTCAGTTATGACTGTTTAGACATTTCCTTAATTGAATCACCATCACTAGAGGACAATATGTGTAAATATAGAATGTGTGCACAGATAAAGGTGATAGTGAAATTCTTTGTGGAAAAAATGAAAGTGACAGGCATAATTACATTCAATTACAATTCATAACCATTTATTGACAAATATATAAGGAATTTAACATTTCAATGAGTACATGTAGTAGTAATATACATTACAAAATATATTCACAAATACATTGTACATTATGTTAAGAGAGCATCTGATTTGAAAGAAAAGTCAATGTTTGTGTTACATCAGGTACAAATATATTCAAACAAAATATATCTCAAAATTACAGTTATAATTTGCCATACTTAGATTGAATACTTTTCTACACTGAACCATTAGGCTGCATTGACAAACAGCTCTGGAGGGGGGATTCCCAAATAAGTTTTCAGATTTTTTCAAATACCCCCTAACAAATTTACATAAAATTTATTATACATGATTAAGAAATGTTGATCCGTATACATTGGAGTCTATGGCAAAACTGTGAATAATTTTTTCTAATTTTAAACTGCAATATTGGTGCATTTATGGACCTGAATAATTGACATAATTATTAGAAGATGGTAGTTACAATGTATATGTGCTTATGAGTACATGAAATTTCATGTACTCATAAGCACATATAACTATGTCACGCCGCAAATGGAAATGGCTGGAAATGAAAGTGCCAGAAGGTATTTTGAAAGGAATTTGATATTCAATAAATTTTCAAGTCTCCCATCCTTTGCAATGTCAATTTTTTATGATGCCCCCGGGCAGTTTTAAATTTTTTCAAGTCTCCCCTGAAATCTCCTGCCCTTCACCTCCAGAGGTGTTTGTGAATGCAGCCTTAAGTTTAAATTTCAACCCTTCCACCTTACAATTAACAAATCATTATTTTGCAACGTTACAACAATTTAGCAATATCTAGTAGTAATGCTTTCAACAAATTCTCAACAGATTGTATATACATGCTACTGCAATGTAATTGACTGGTACAAAGCAGTTGATATACCATATACAAAGTTCTTAGCAAATGAATGCAAATTTTTAGTGTCTTTGAATTATCATTGTAAGTTGATGGTCCTGATACATGATGATGAACCATACACTGGGTGGCCACAAAGTTAAGTATAGCACTGGAGACCTACTATACTATTTTCAAATTGAAAGACAGAGTTTTACATCATACTACAAGTGAACTTGCAGCCAGCGTACAGTGTACATGTATATAGCCCTACACAGAAGTGTCAGAGAAAAATGAAAACCTAATCATGTAAGAACAAATCTGATACAGAATAAAATGTAATCATGTTGATTGATATGAAGGGGCTTAATCATTACATACAGATACATGTATATGTAGCATCACACTTAAATAAAAAATAATATGGTAACTTATGAATGTGGATTGTAAAAAGTTATAATAATTTTGGAAGGAAATTTGATGAACAAGTCTTTGAACACATACCCCTCTTGTTAAACTGGTATACACTTCAAAGGGTTTTAATAGATGAGGAAAATGAACAGTTGTGAATGAAAACAAAATGCACTGCAGAGTGCCCTGTGTGGAGTCTCCATAAACAATTAAATTTTCAATTCTGTTTATTAGTCCCTACATGTATGGAAATACATGTTGTGTGCTAAAAAATTTATGTGACTTTGTAGCTGCCACAGAAACCTATGAAGTCACTGAGGTGAAAAAGAATGTGATTGTTAGAGTTTCATAGTTGTCAAAATTGTTGCTTCAGTACTACTAATGTTGAATTAAGGTCAGCACAGATAGCTATTTTTGACCCCTAACTGTATTGAGAAAGTGTTAGATTAAATTATTCTTCAAGCATTTAATACTTAAATTGCTGTCTACAAGAAAGAACACATTGTCTACAAGAGAGAACACATTGTCTCCAATCTACTGTCACAATATCCTTGCCATGTTACAACAATTAAAAACATCCAACTACACTTGGCTCCTTCAGTTCTAGCCTGAGAAAAACAATAGCCATCTAACGAAGCAAATACTGCAAATGATCAGTTGAAATATTGTGACTGCTTAAGGATTGATGTAAAAAAGTGTTATTTAACACTTTTCCTGCCCAACAGTATCACTTCCCCATCAGCCAAGTCAGTAAAAAGCGGTATTGAGCCAAAACATGACGTATTTTCACCCACTTGGCTTGGTATGTTAAAGCATCTTTGGTAAAAAAATCAAGTTTATAGAATTTATGCTTTGAAAATCAAGTTTATAGAATTTATGTTTTCAACAGCCTTCAAATGTACAGTATTATGTTAAAATACACCATATGGAATATGTTGTGTTTCATTATTTTAACCATCTTGACCTGGTGGTGAAATATGGACTTGGCAGGAAAAGGGTTAATGTAAGTAATATCAATTTTCAGAATTGAATAATTTCTGCATGTTTATCATGGTACATTTGCAAAATGTTGAAGATTCAAAGAAATGGCCTTTTCTATTTAAATTTTATTTTTTTTATAAAAGTATATCAATGCTCTCTTTTGACAGTAAGCATACATGTATGAAAGTAAACATGATTTCATCTTTTGTTTTGGTTTACAGAGTTGAAATAAAAAATAATTCAATCATATGTGAGTTGTACATGTACATGTACATATACATGTACATGTATGGGTCCTATCTCAGCCACCAGCAATTAATCAGATTGTGAAAAAAAAATATTGCACATTAGTACTCTGCCATAGAACAGTGTATAGAATTGAATGAAATCAGTTTCTAAATGTGTAACAACAGATCTTGACAAGCTAAAAACCCACAAAAACTAGACTGAATTGAAAAGTCTGAAACTGTACGTAATTAGTATTGCCAAACAAATTCCTGTATAACTGCTACATTCTTTTATAATTATGCAAAATACACATCACATAAAAAAGCTACATGTATTTAACTACATGTATACAAGTATGAGTTAAAGACACCCCTTACAGTCCTTGTTTCAATATTCAAAGCAACTGAACCAGTATTTTGTCAGGGGAATTTCTCGTATCTTTGACCATGACTTCAATCTTACTGTACATGTATCAAAAGATGTCAATTTGAATTTTGTCCGCTACATGTATCCATTCTAAAACCAAATTGGAGGAAGGAAAAGGAAAACTCTGTGACAATGTTCTTAAATCAACGAAGTTGAAAGCTTCAAACATTTTTGAGTATTTGTAGAATCTACCTACACTATAGTCCCTTGATTTTCTTTGACATATGATGTAGCTTTTCCATCAAGGGTTTGACTACTTACTCCTCAATATGGTCTTGAAGTCTTGGCAAGTATTCTGGGTCCCATCCGTTTTGTTTCCGTCATCAATCTCCTCTATCAACTCTACACACAATGAAGTACTGTTCATGTGCCCATGTAATTCTTCAGCCTCTATTGTGTTGTTGGTGTCCTTCTCATGGCAATGATCTGCAATCAAAGATAATAAAACACACATATTAGTTGAGCCATACAAACCAAACAGTATACAAAATATGTATTGACATATAATTGAAAGAAAAAACAAAAATATTTAAATTCACTATGTACCATGTGTATAATTACTCTCATTTTCAGTACTGTACACCAGAACATTGTCAGCTCAATTCTGGCTGTCTTCACATTTATGACCATTTCATAGATTTATATCATGACCCCTATGTATATATGACCCCTATGTGACTATAATGCTTCTATTTTTTTGTTTTTGGTGAGGGGTCCAAGGGAAAGTAGATCCAGCAGTTTAGTGAAGGTGTAATAAGTTGTTTGTCTCAAAGCAACTGACACTGGCATTTCAGTACAGTATTATAGCTGGCTGTCACATGTAGTTTTCAATTACTCTTTCATTTAAAACTCCAGAATTACCTTTGCAATTAAAATACCAGAGTATGAAAGACCTACTTATTGCAAGTGTTCAGCATCAAATGTATGTTTGACTGGTACACAACTGTACATGTACTATTTAAGTCTCTTTATATTTGTCAGATCACATTTAATTCATTTCTCTCTAATCATTTAAATATAATTAATGGAGAGCTCTTTTGTTAGTGTTAAATGAATTTACAAAACATAAAATTTGTATATTGTGAAAGATAACGTGGTACTTTTGGTGAAAATACAGGCAATTATTCAGAGTGCAATCAGTTCAACAAACTTGTGGTAGGGAACATGTAAGAGTAGTGTTAGTTATCAAATGCTTCATTGCACCATGATTGGATTTGTTTAAATGGCAAAGTTCTTGTCAGTTTTGTCAGGAAATTGCAAACTGTACACTACTTTTACATTGACAGTTTGCATCAACATGGCCTAATTAAATTTGGGGTTTAAAAGATACAAATTTTTGTGCATGTCTCTGAAAAACCACTGTAAAAATGTACTTAAAGGTTTTCCTAACACAAGGCTAGACGACCTTCAGTGCTGGCAAAATTCTGGTGCCACAATGAATGACTCTGACTCTGTGAGCTGAAAAATTTCAGTGAAATCCTAATATATTTTATATTTAAATACAAGATATTGGCAATGGGAGAAGTGGGCCTGAGAAACGCACATGCATGTACTGTAGAAGCAGAGGTGCAATGTTAAAGAAAATGTACCTTGGTAATTTGCAATACTATACCATGTATGTCTGTATAATTACACAATGGAGTATAAAAAAGACCTGAAGGGCGATGCTGAATGTAAATGTTTACAGTTGAATGTCTGTTGATCAAATGGACATGCCTAAAATTTACAAAGTGTCCCTTGGCATAATACATTTCAAAGTAACAACCCCCCCCCCTCGCCCAAGGACTCCTCCCTTGCTATTTGAAGATTGAGCTTTACTGGTCAATGTTTGTTTGATTTGAACCACGGAACTATAAAAAGGGTGTTTGGATAAAGATTACAAACTTGACATACCTTTACATAGGCATGGAAGAGTGTGTGAATGAGATACCTCCACTACACTACATTCCTGGCCGGCCGCAACAGTGAACCGAAGTTGTCAAATTCCTGAGATGAACAAGTATGTCGGTTATACATACACGCTGTTTAAAGTCACGATTCGACTGTGGTCAAAAATACATGTTGTGTAAGGTGCTTGAGTCTAAAGCCGGCTGGTTTTTCTGCAACTGCACGCCATTATCCATGACCTGGATAAGCAGGTCTGAGCGACGATCCACAGTTCACTGCATAAGCTGTCGCCTTGAAGACTGGTCGAATAAATGTTGAATTGTGCGAATCTTTGACGATGGTATGATACGCAGCATGGTCCCTCCACAAAATCGTGCACGCAGCCACTGTACATAACCAAGGTCCCTCCACAAAAACCGTGACATGACTTATGCGTTCCGCCGGTTTCTGTCTGTGTGTCGAGATTCGGTTCATATTTACCTTTTACCTTAGTGAAGGTCAAGGGTCGGGTAGTCCATTGTAAAAAGGGAAGGGCAGTAGGGAACAGATCTTGTACTGCCGTGCTTTTCTCTCTTGAGTATAATTCTATTGTATATCACTTACAATCACTACTGTGTTTTCGTCCTGTGATATACTAGTAGTTTCAGCTTTAAGATTGCAATATTCTTTCTGGCGGCATGGCACAAGGAACTGACCCCTACCTATTTTAATAGTATATACAGTTACGTCACAACACACCCAGCTTACATGCACAGCTGCACTCAATCAAGGACAAAGAAAAAGCGGCTGCGAAGATTATTTTGACCGTGAGAGTAGAAGCGAGATGTCTCAACCATGCCGAAATGCGATGTTTGACTTAGTTTGCTACCTCCATCGTTTGACTCGGGTCACCGATCGTTACTGCACCGGCACACGGCAGGTACTTTTTCCTTTCAATGGAGGTAATTCCCGGAGGTAATCCCAGCGCGTTGGACGATCTGTCTCAAATCATATGAACGTTGTACTTATCGCGGCTGATAACAGCAGCAGCTTTACAAAGGAATGCAATGCAACAATCTGCAATTGAGACGAGAAGGAATACCCGACAAGCTGTAAACAAAACATCGGATGAAACATTTGAAGGTATAGGCCTAGGTCATCTATTTTGAAGTTAACAAGGGGTCAAACATTTAAACATGAACACCTATGGTGCAAGGAGAAACTCATCATTTACACAGGGGGGGGGAGGTGCGGTTTGAGGTGTACCCATCTAAGTTGAGCTTGAAGTTTCCAAAATGTTGAGTAAAAAGGGGGTACCTTTAAGATACTTCACTAATAATATTATAAGCAACATATGCTCACTTTAGCAATTTTGCATTTTATTTTTGTGAACCAACCGTGTCAGTGACATCCAAAAACATTAAGGGACACTGTTGCATGAATATTCTAATGCCATAAAATTGTAGGTAAAATAATTTACTCCTTGTCAAGGCTTTGAACAAATTCAGATGAACACTTTGATAGTTTGTCAGGCCAATGTATGTTTATGTGCTGCATATAATTTATTCTATTTCAAACTAACAACAGCTTGGTAATTTTACTCCAGTGATATGAACAATGGTGGTTGTCATTACAATTGATATGTTACAATGCTTGTCATGAATTTAGTGGAAATTTTGACCCATTGTCATAGCAAGCATACTAAAATATTTGTAACTCCATTGGTGTTAATTGAAACACGAGACCTCAAATGGAAAATAATAAGTTAACACACTGGAAAACGTTTTTACAGGTGTACAGGGAAACAACATGGGTTTAGATGGACGTGCATTATTTATGTCTTTACATTGCAACAGGCATGAACGTGCATACATATGCACATCATAGTCCCTGTATGTATATATGTACATATATGTATATTCACATATATATGTATACCGTGCAAATGTGTTAATAGACATGTATTACAGACAGACAATGAGAAGACAATGATAGAGTGACTGTGTACAGGCATACATTGTAGCTCTGAAAAATTGTGCAAGTTTTTCTGTGCAGCACACTTGCATACATAGACATACTACATGTATATACGCGCACCTACACACATACACACACAAAGATATATATATATATATATATATATATATATATATGTGTGTGTGTGTGTGTGTGTGTGTGTGTGTGTGTGTGTGTGTGTGTGTGTGTGTGTGTAGGTGTGTGATTCTTTAAAACATCTCCTTTGGGAGGATAGCCAGTGTAAAATCTGAGGTCTTTTTCTCGGAAGAAAAAAGGCAAACAGGACAGCACATGTCAAACCAACTTTAATTAACCGAATTTAGGGAATGTGGGTTCAAGTCCTACATGGGTAATTTTTTCAAGCCCCCCAAAAAATTTACAGTGTAGAGACACTCAGATGTAGTTGTGTGACTTTTGTCATTAATTTCTACATGAAATTTCCTCACTACACAACACTGGGGAAACTGCCATATTACAAAACGCCTTCACTTTCATGCAGTACAGAAAGACAAACTGATGACAATGATGGGAGGGAGTTTGTACAGGCATACATTTACAAGTAGCTCTAAGAAATCTTGCAGATTTTCTATGTAATTAACAGAGGACACACAAGCTGATATACAAACACATGCATATAGCCTGTACATTACCAAAACTGGGGAAACTGTTTAACTTGAATTCTAGTCTGGACCAGAATTCATTTGTCAACAATGGCAATGCAGTTTACACATGTACAAGCTGAATTGACAGGCTTAAAACCCTGCACGCAAATGTACTTATGGGAGTAAGACAAGACAATCTGGCTGAAATCTGGTAAAAGTCATCAACATTTAGCGTTTCTGGGCCTTTAATGTTTACATTTGAATTCTAGTCTGCACCAGAATTCACTCTTCAATAATACACTTTTCACATGTACATTTTCAGTTAAACATGCGTGTTCAGGCTGAAATGATAATCTGAATACTGTGTATCTTTAATACCTTAGGAATAGAACATTGCAATAAAAAAGAAGAATAGTAAAAAAACCATCACAATTTACAGTTTCTGTACTTGAAATTTATCTTCTGATTGAATATGAAAACACCTGGTGATCAAAAGATAGAAATTTCAAATACTGATCTATTATTGGATGGCGCTGTATATATGTAGATTTATCCATGTTTGTAAAGAATTTAAGAGAATGTAATTACATATTTTGAAACCACTTTTGTGACAGTTTTTCAAACTTTTTTCCTTTATATTGTTTGATATCACTTTCCATTCAGGTGTGGACAAATATATAAGTGTTCAAAGGTCAAATGAGAAAGTCTGTGTCAAATCAGACATTATTATTATTAGACTTTGACACACAGAGGATAGATTACTGCTTTAGCACATGATAATTGGGAGGGTGGAACTTTGTCATGCAAAAACACTTGAAGGGTCACGCTTTTGTGTAGCATCACTTTGAAAAGATTTGCCATCCATAGTAATTTCAGTCCAGTCTTTACAAAGATACAAATGTATATTGTTAATATTTTCTTTGTATTTCCAATGATTTTCTGTAAATGTATGCTGCCCTGTAAATTTGCATAAATCTTAATGGTCCTATGTGTTTGTAGTTTGTATGATCTTATTTCTGTCAATTTTAATTAAAAAATACATTTATTTTAACTAGAAATGCATTATCTCTCCTGTTATATGTATTCAATAGTGTAAGCACTATTTTTATTTTAAAGTTATTTATGCACTGCTACACATGGTAAAACCACAACACTCACCAGTAAATTTTGTGTCACTTGAAAGTGAACAGATGACATTAGCTTAAGTTCAACTCCACGCCGCCCTGGAAGATATCCCATAATGCATTGCTGTAAGTCCAACGCTTAAACCGGAAATCGGCTCATTTGGCGTCAAGACACCAAGGCGAGCTGATCGGCTTCTCTCATCCAGTCTTGCCGCATATGACAAGCAATTGCGATAATGACGAATGCCTTATTCCGAAAATCAGTAAATGACATGCTGTAATCCATCCCCACTTCAGTGACACACATTCCCTAGTCAGTAAATGACAATGGGGCCGCTGGGGTACACCAGGCCTCCCACAAGTATCACGCGGCGTACACAAGTATCAGGTTGTTGTAGCGAATTCGAAGCAAGCAGCTTTTCTCACAGAAACAAGTTTCATAATGTACTTAGTAAAACGTTGTAGGTACATGTAACATGAAAAGTGACTGAAGGTCGAAGTGACAAAGGCACCGGGATAGATCTGACCACAAACAACGACAAGAGGGTGTGAATACTTGGGTCGAAACGGACAGGGGTCAAGGTTACCTGCTGCCCCGGCCCCAAGCTGCAGGCCTGGCTATGTTTACATAAGACGTCCACATTTTAGAAAATCACTAAAAGTAGGCAGAAATAAAGCCCCCTTACGTCAAAATGCTAGGGGTCGATAGGGGTCGGCTGACAGTTTGACACATTTCGTACCATTAAGAGTCGAATGATACTACATTGGGTTGACCATACAAATTTTATCAAAAAACGTCCTTGGAAAAGTGAATGTGTGGGATGTTTGCCCAAACTTTACAAAGCATCAATTTTTCGATCAAAAATTCATGCGTAGAACTAATGAAAATTCGTAAAAAATACCACTACCTTGTACATCAGGCAATAAAACATCGTTGGTGTGAAAATGAGTTTACTAGAAAATACATAGTGGCTCTGAAAATTAGTTTGAAAATTTAGCGTATTTACCGCTATATCGCTAGATGGCCGTCATTTGTGAAGGGAAGATGAAGTGGTGAATTCTGGGATATCTTCCAGGGTGGCGTGGTCCAACTCAGAGCGAACAATAGCATAGGCATGGTGAGCTTCAAAATGTCAACTAAAGTTGAACTTGAACTTCAAAGTGAACAAAAGTTGAGTTACCGTAGGCACGGTTGGATTCCAAATATCAACAAAAGTTGAACTTGAACTTCAAAGTGAACAAAAGTTGAGACAACGATGGTAATTGTACCATGGGCTTTCTAAATGTACACTTTTGTCAGCTGACAAGCTTATTGGACAGAAATTTTGTAAAAAATGCACAAAATAGAGGAGTTGCTTCATTTAACATCCAGTTTTAGCAAATTATAATGAAAAATGAGAGAAAATAATTGTAGTCAATTGTATAAGAGGATTTTTTCTTTAAAAATCTGCAAACTACCTTGAGCAATTTGATGCATGCAAGTTTTCTTTGCAAAAATGTAAGTACAGGTGCGTTTCATTATTTAAAAAAAATTATTTCAGAGAAAATTAATGAGGTGTGTTGGTATCTAAAATGTGCAAATTCATTGGTCAGTTTTTTTCCTTCATTTTCATGCCATTCACAAGAGGTTTATGTACATCACCAAAATTATTTTTTTCTCTGTGAAAATGGAAATTGTATCTTTGTGTCAAAATATGGCAATCTTGTCAAATGCAAAGAAAAATTAAAGTTATTTAACACAAGTTTTAGAATTCGCAATTTTTGAGATAAATTATCCAAAACAAGCAATCAAATGCCGCTACTTTTCCATTTTTCACATGAAATTGAGAAAAACCTGACTTTTCGTAAAGTGGGAACTCTTTTTCGTTCTGTTAAGTCGTCATTTTTATTTGAAAATGAAAAGAAATGCTTTGCAACACACGATCATTTCGAGGATTTAAGTCCCACTGTCCCTAAAAACACGGCCATACATGAACGCACTAATGTATGTCAATACACTCTAAACCGACATTTTATGCACTATGGTATGCATTACATCTCAGCGAAGAGTGTTACTCTTGCGATCGTGTCGACTGTTACGACGGTACGACATGTATTAATGGTCCAGTTCAAGTTACTTATTCGGGTCGGAAGGTAGTGTTCCCATCCACCCCATGGATATATTTTTAACCTACAATTTTGTAATCCTTAGGGTCTTTAGTTAATGAATTTTGATGTTCCTAAAATCAAATATTGTCCCATGGGGTTCATTTGGCGCCACCTTGGCCGCCATCTTGGATTTCAACAATGAAGTAGGGTCACATATTTACCACTCGACGGAAACACAAACAATAAAATACTACAAACATTATATTTTTAGAAAGTACAGATTATGGCCCCCTTCATTGATATATAACTTAATGGGGATAAATTAATATTCGAACTTCGATTAGACTTTATATCGGCCATAGACCGTAAATGGTAATATCAATGCTAAAAATCAAACCCTATAATTAAGTTCCCATTCCTCCAAACAATTTTCATAAGGTATATATATATTTTTGGAAGAAATTAGTGCAATAAAGAAGAAAAACAACATTAAAAGTATGTGCTTAGTGGGTGCATGAGCTTGTTTTCTTAATACGTGGTATGCCACATATCCGTGTGTAATATAAGGGGTATGGGTAATGTTTCCCTTTCTGTTTCGAATTATGAATGATGAAACCATAAAAATGTTACATTTTTTGAAAGTACTGAATCAGGCCTTTCTAAACATATATAGTTTTATGGGTAAAAGTCGCATATTTGAAAGTTACAAAGCTTAAACCTTTCAGTTTGTGTCGATTTTAAGTGATTTTTTAAAAACAAAATTAGAATATATGGAGTAGGGGTAATGTTTCCCTTTCTGCCTCGAACCATGAATTATGAAACCATATAAATGTTATACTGATTGAAAGCTCTGAAAAGGGCCTTTCTAAACAGGTATAGTTTTATGGGGAAAAGTCGCATATTTTAAAGTTACAAAGCTTAAACCTTTCAGTTTGTGTCAATTTTAAGTGATTTTTTAAACAAAATTATAACATAAGGGGTAGGGGTAATGTTTCCCTTTTCTGCCTCGGTTCATGAGTCATGAAACCATACAAATGTTTATTTCGGTTGAAAGATCGGAAAGGGGCCTTTCTAAACATGTATAGCTTTATCGGGAAAAATCGTCTATTTGAAAGTTACAAAACTTAAACCTTTCAGTTTGTGTCAATTTTAAGTGATTTTTTAAACAATATGCACAAAAAAGTTAGTCCGTAGGCCAGGTATCGAAATCATCCCGTCTAAGGCATTTTACCCACTATGATTTTCTGTTAGCTAGTATTCTCAGCTGTCATAATCTGCTTATTTGCCATTTAACCGATGCTGGGTAAGAGTGTAACGACTTGTTTTGTAGGGGGCTGTCACGCCCTCACTAGTAAAATAGGAATGGGTTAGGGGTAACATATTTACCGCTAGTCAGAAACAAAAACAACAAAGTACCATAAACAATACATTTTTAGAAAGCCCAGATAATGCCCTTACCATTGGTATATAACTTAATGGGGATAAATCAATATTCAAACATCGATTAGATTTTATATCGACCATTAAATGTAAATTGTAAAATTTGCTTAATTTCAAACCAAATAATTGAGTTCATGTTCCTCCAAACAATTTTACAAGATATTTATACATTATTTGAAAGAACTTAATGCAATAAAGAAGGAAAATCATTATAAGTGTGTATCTTGAAATTTGTGGGGTGCGTCGATTGTTTTCCTAATGTGTGGTATGCCGTATACCCCTCTATTATATACATTTTAGGGATAGGGGTATGGGTAATGTTTCCTCTCCTACCAGACGCATAGATAAATGGTCATGACCAACAATTCTTTCTCACAATGGTTTCATGTATCGTGTTTAAAACCGGGTCGAATATATGCATGGTCATCCAATTCATTCGGTTTGAATATGCCAAACAATATAAGTAGTATCTCATATCAAACAAAATTCATGAAAACTGGCCGACTTTGGCCCTTTAAGTCCTTGTTCCTCCAAACAATTTTACAAGGTATTTATATATTGTTTTTAAAGAACGTAATGCAATAAAGAAGAAAAAACAATGTTTAAAGTGTATATCTTGGGATTTAGAAGCTGCATGAGCATGTTTTCTTAATATGTAGTATGTCACATACCTGGTTTGCCTTGTGTTGGGGAAGAAAATGCTAACTAGAGATAACCGTAGCTTCTAGGTAATTTTTGTGTCTCGTGCTTCCCGTGTTGTTTGTTGAGTCCGTGTGGACTTATGTTTGAATTAATTTTTCTGAGTTTTTTCGTCGTATTATGTATCGGAGTCTCCTTCTCAGTATTTATTTGTGTCCTGTAAAAAGATTGATTCTATTTGGACCTTTTGGAGTTGCAATTATTTTCAAGCCTTTGCAAAGAGTGTTAATTTCTATAATTGTTTGATTTGTGTGAAGAAAGATTCTTAGTAAATCCATGTTTTGTTGGTCGCTGTGTTTCGTTTATGTTCGGTATGTTGTAATATTGTGTTTGAGATCTTTTGTTAGTCCCACCGGACACCGTCCGGGGGGACTAACAGGTTTGGTCATGTCCGTGCATCTGTCCGTGCGTGCGTGTGTCCATCCGTCCGTTCACGCAGATATCTCAGACATGCCCTGGTCAATTTCTTTCCAACTTTGCACAAGGATAGTACCCTACCCCATACAGATGCACGTCGATTTGTTTCACAATGCGATCAAATTTGGCCGTGTTAGAGGACTTTTTAGTTTACACCTCCATAGACTCCCATGTATAAGGCAGTTCTCCATAGACTGCCTGTATAAGGCCAAGAAAAATAAAAATTTAGTTTCTCATCGTATTCATATTGCAAACAGGATGCAGTGACACAGTTTTTAGTCCCCATGGATGAAGTCCAGGGAGCTTATAGACTGGGTCATGTCCGTCCGTTTATCCATCCGTTCGTCCATCAGTTCACGCAGATATCTCAGATATTTTGACCTCAAATATACATATTTGTGCTACACCCTTCATATATAGTATGATGGGACACCTTGTGACGCTACATATTGTACCTCATTAATTATGCGCATATCTAATTTTGAGCGAGCCAATAGAGCTAGAGGTCTGATATTTGGTATATACGGATAACTTAGCAATACAATTTTTTTTACAAAATGTCACGTGACCTTGGTGACCTTTGACCTGAAATATATATATTTGTCCATTACTCAGTAACCACAAGTGCTACACCCTTCTAATCTGTGGCTAGAGGGGGTCTACGTGCACCCCCCCCCCCCACAGGATAACAAACTTGTATTTTTCAGAAGCCTTGGGATCCTTAGAATACGAAATGGAATTTTAACAGAAAAAATATAGGGACGCAATAGCTGTTATGGTCATGTTTGAAGGGTACCGCAAAATCACCATTTTCCAATCCGAATGCATTTTCGTCAAATCTGTCTTCTTGTAAGTCATGTGCTGAGCTTATTTTATAACATAACCTCACTTGTTTGGTATCATTAGAAAGGGAATTCATTCGTCTTTAAGATGACATATTGTAGTATGCAATATCTTCTACAGTTTTTATGAAATTTGACCAAAACCTACCCCATACCCCAAAATTTAACATTGCAAATTACAGTAAATCTCAAATTCTAATATTTTTTAGCTTAGCATGATAAAAATGCAAAGCTTTGTATGAAATCTGTTTTATTTGATACAGGGACATGTCAGAAATATGAAATTGACTTTTAACAGAAAAAATATTGGGACTCTACAGCTGTAATAGTCATATTTTGAAGGGGATCACAAAATTACAGTGTTGCAGATTTGCATGCATTTTTGTTAACCTGTCTTCCTATAAGTCATCTGCTGAACTTGTTTTTGAAATAACCTCACTTGTTAGGCATCATTATAAAGATAATGTACTAATCTTTAAATGACATATTGTAACATGCAATATTTAGTATAGTTTACATGAAATATGACCAAAACTTACCCCATATCCCAAAGTTTACATTGAAAAGTCAAAGCTAAAATCAAATTCTACAAAATTGTGTTGCTAGACACAAAAAATCTGGCCGTTTTTTTGCGATTAAATCTGGGTGGTTTTTTTTGGTTCGGGGACATGTCAGAAACATGAAATAGACTTTTCACAGAAAAAAATATTGGGACTCTACAGCTGTAACAGTTATATTTTGAAGGGTACCGCAAAACCACAGTGTTGCACATTTGCATGCATTTTTGTTGTATCTGTCTTCTTATAAGTCATCTGCTGAGCTTGTTTTTTGTTATAACCTCACTTGTTAGGTATCATTATAAAGATAATTTAGTAATGCTTAAAATTGCATATTATAACATGCAATATCTAGTGAAATATTCATAAAATATGACCAAAACTTACCCCATACCCCAAAGTTTACATTGAAAATTTCTGTCATAGCTAAAATCAAATTCTACCACTTTTTACCTAGACATATCAAATCAGGCATTTTTTTGTATGCAATATATTTCATTCGGTAATGTGTCATGTCAGAAATATAAAATAGACTTTTAACAGAAAAAAGATCGGAATTTTTAATTGTAGCAGTCAGATTTTGAAGGGTACAGCAAAACTCAGTATTCCTGACTTGCGTGCATTTTTGTTGAATCTATCTTCGTATAAGTCATCTGCTGAGCTTTTATAGAATATAATGTTATTTGTTAGGTATCTTTAGTGAGATAATTTACTAGTCTTTAAAATGACATATTGCAACATGCAATATCTTGAACAGTTTTTATGAAATATTACCAAAACTAACCACATATCCAAAAGTTTACATCGAAAACTACTGCCATAGCTAATGTCAAATTCTACCAATTTTTTACGCAGACATAAAAAGTGGGCAATTTTTTCTATGAAATCTGTTTTATTTTAAACTTGGCCATACCAGAAATACGAAATGAACTTTTAACAGAAAAACTATTGGGATTTTATTGCTGTAACAGTCGTATTCTGAGGGGTACCGCAAAATCTCAGTATTTATGACTCCTATGCGTTTTTGTTAAATATGTCTTCTTATAAGTCATCTGCTGAGCTTGTTATTAAATATAACCTGACTTGTTAGGTATTATTAGAAAGTTAATTTACTAGTCTTTAAGATGACATATTGTTATATGCAATATCTTCTTTAGGTTTCACGAAATATGACCAAAACATACCCCATACCCCAAAGTTTACATTGGACATTACTGTCATAGCTAATGTCGAATTCTACCAATTTTTCACCTAGACATAAAAAATGGGGCAATGTTTTGTATGAAATCTGTTTTATTTGGTACTGACACATGTTAAGAATATGAAATAGACTTTTAACAGAAAAAAATATTTGGATTCTATAGCTGTAACAGCTGTATTTTTAAGGGTACAGCAAAATCTCAGTATTCCTGATTCGCATTCGTTTTTGTTAAATCTGTCTTCTTATAAGTCGTCTGCTGAGCTTGTTATTGATTATAACCTGGCTTGTTTAGTATCATTAGAAAGGTAATTAACTGGTATTTACAATGACATATTGTAACAGGCAATATCTTGTACAGTTTTCATAGAATATGACCAAAACTTACCCCATACCCCAAGGTTTATATAGAAAGTACTGTCATAGCTAACGTGATCAAATTCCGCAAATTTTTAGCTAGACATGATAAAAAGAGCTCTGTTTTGGTATTAAATCTGTTGTATTTGGTACTGGGTCATGTCAGATATGTAAAATAGACTTTTAACAGAAAAAAATATTTGGATTGTATAGTTGTAACAGCCATATTTTGAAGGGAAATGCAAAATCGCAGTACCACAGACTGGCACCTTTTTTGTTAAATTCTTCTTCTTGTACGTCATCTGCTGAGCTTATTGTATAACATAACCTGGCTTGTGAGGTATATTAGTAGGGCAATTTATTCTTCTTTAAGATGACATATTGTAATATGCAATGTCCTTCATAGTTTTCCTGAAATATGGTCAAACTTTACCCCATACCCCAAAAGTTCAAATAAATCGCAATACGGCTTATCTTAAATTCTACCATTTTTTGCTACACATAATACAAAAGGCAATTCTTGTATGAAATAAGATTGAATTATTACAAAAGTATGTCACAAGTATAAAATTTATCTTTTAACGGGAAGATGATACAATTTAGTAGCCATTTGGATCATTTTTGGAGGGGGAACCAATATATGTCAAATGTATGTGTTTCGGCAAATTTGCCCTGATACCTGGGTACCCTTCCAAATATGATCCAAAAGGATATCAAATCATATTATATTCCTGTTAAAAGTCATTTTCATATTGTGACATACTTTTATACTTTTGTAACAAAAACACAGATTTCATAGATTACATACAAGCATTGCCTTTGTATACAAAGTTAATAATTGTAAAAAATGGTAGAGTTTCAGATTTGCAGTAATTTGCTGTGTAAACCTTGGGTATGGGGTAAGCTTTGGTCCTATTTCATGAAACCTAACAAGATATTGCATATTACAATATGTCATTTTGAAATATAGTAAATTACCTTTTTAGTGATACCTAATAAGCCACGTTATGTCAAAAATCAAGCTCAGCAGATACTTATAAGAAGACAGATTTAACAAGAAAGCATACGAGTTGGCAATACTGTGATTTTGCGATACCCTTCAAAATATGACTGTTACAGTTGTAGAGTTCGAATATATTTTCTGTTAAAAGTCTATTTCACATTTCTGACATTCCCCAGTAGCAAATAAAAAGATTTCATATGAACCATTGCCTTATTAGTTATGTCTAGCTAGAAAATTGGTAGAATTTGACGATAGCTACGAAAGTAATTTTCGATATAAACTTTGTTTTACGGGGTAAGTTTTCGTCATATTCAATGAAAACTATATAAGATACGGCATATACAAATATCATTTTTAAAAAATACCAAATTACCTTTTCAATGGTACCAAATAAACATGGTTATGTAATAAAATAAGCTCAGCAGATGACTACAATGAGACAAAATTAACAAAAACGCATATGAGTCTGCACTACTGTGATTTTGCAGTACTCGCAGAATATGACTGTTACAGCCATAGAATCCCTATTGTTTATGTTAAAAGTCTATTTGATATTTCTGACATGTCCCTGTATAAAAAAACAGATTGAACTGCAAAATGGCCAGATTTTTTGTGTCTAGCTAAACAATTTGTAGAATTTGATTTTAGCTATGACGGAAATTTTCAATGCAAAATTTTGGGTATGGGGTAAGTTTTGGACATATTTCATGAATACTATGCAAGATATTGCATGTTACAATATGTCATTTTAAAGATTAGTAAATTATCTTTATAGCGATTTCTAACAAGTGAGGTTACATTCAAAAACAAGCTCAGCAGATGACTTATAAGAAGACAGATATAACAAAAATGCATGCAAAACACTGTGGTTTTGCGGTAGCCTTCAAAATATGACTGTTACAGCTGTAGAGTCCCAATATTTTTTTCTGTGAAAAGTCTATTTCATGTTTCTGACATGTCCCCGAACCAAAAAAAAAACACCCAGATTTAATCGCAAAAAACGGCCAGATTTTTTGTGTCTAGCTACACATTTTGTAGAATTTGATTTTAGCTTTGACTTTTCAATGTAAACTTTGGGATATGGGGTAAGTTTTGGTCATATTTCATGTAAACTATACTAAATATTGCATGTTACAATATGTCATTTTAAAGATTAGTACATTATCTTTATAATGATGCCTAACAAGTGAGGTTATTTCAAAAACAAGTTCAGCAGATGACTTATAGGAAGACAGGTTTAACAAAAATGCATGCAAATCTGCAACACTGTAATTTTGTGATCCCCTTCAAAATATGACTATTACAGCTGTAGAGTCCCAATATTTTTCTGTTAAAAGTCTATTTCATGTTTCTGACATGTCCTTGTATCAAATAAAACAGATTTCATACAAAGCATTGCATTTTTTATCATGCTAAGCTAAAAAATATTAGAATTTGAGATTTACTGTAATTTGCAATGTTAAATTTTGGGTATGGGGTAGGTTTTGGTCAAATTTCACAAAAACTGTAGAAGATATTGCATACTACAATATGTCATCTTAAAGAAGAATGAATTCCCTTTCTAATGATACCAAACAAGTGAGGTTATGTTATAAAATAAGCTCAGCACATGACTTACAAGAAGACAGATTTGACGAAAATGCATTCGGATTGGAAAATGGTGATTTTGCGGTACCCTTCAAAACATGACCATAACAGCTATTGCGTCCCTATATTTTTTCTGTTAAAATTCCATTTCGTATTCTAAGGATCCCAAGGCTTCTGAAAAATACAAGTTTGTTATCCTGGGGGGGGGGGGGTTGCATGTAGACCCCTCTAGCCCAGCCTATTCATGTATGGTCTGATGGGACACCTTATGAAGCCACATATCGTACATCATTAATTATGCGCATTTCCAATTTTGATCGAGCCGATAGAGCTAGAGGTCTGATTTTTGATATATAGGGATAATTTAGCAGTACAATTTTTTTGACACAATGTCAAGTGACCTTGGTGACCTTTGACCTGAAATATATACATATTTGTCCATTACTCATTAACCACAAGAGCTACACCCTTCATGTATTTTATGATGGGAGACCTTATGAAGCCACATATTGGACCACATTAATTATGCGCATATCTTATTTGAGCGAGCCAAGAGAGCTAGAGGTCTGATTTTTGGTACATAGGGATAACTTAGCAGTTAATTTTTTTTTTGACAAAATGTCACGTGACCTCAATGACCTTTGACCTGAAATATACATATTTGTCCATAACTGAGTAACCACAAGTGGTACACCCTTCATATTTGTTATGATGGGAGACCTTATGACGCCACATACTCTACTTCATTAATTATGTGCATATCTAATTCTGAGAAAGCTAATAAAGCTGGATGTCTGATTTTTGGTATATAGGGATTGAAGTTTTTTGACAAAATGTCATGTGACATCGATGACCTTTTACCTTAAACATACGTTTAAGTCAATAAATAAGTAACCACAAGTGCTATGTCCTTTATATTTAGTAGGTTGGGAGACCTTATGACAACACACGCTTTACCTCATTAATTATGCACATATTTGATTCTGGGCAAGCTACCTCGATGACCTTTGACCTTGATTATACATATATATGCATAACTCAGTAACCACAGTTCTATACCCTCCAATTTTGATAGGATATTAGACCTTAGGCTGTCACATCTTGTACCTCATTTATTATGCGCATATGTATTTCATGGCTGGCCAATACAGCTAGAGGTCTGATCTTTTTTCCCGATAAGAACCATAACTTAGACATGCCTCATATGTTTCAAATTGGGAACAACGACATAGACCTATGTGCTCATAGATCTCAACATATACACTCTAGTGATACTTCTTAAGGTAAAGGGCGACGAATTCGGACGCGCACACGCTTTAGAACGTTTCTGCGCAGATTTAACTCCAGCCTGCCGCAAATGGGTTATTTTGTAGCGCATGTATTTAACATCACCTGTCATTGTTGAAATTTCGCTTTTACCTAATTTTTGACCAAGTCTCTTAAAAATACATGTGACCTATAACCTGGTCATATTTTGACCCCCTAGGAAGCTGGTTTTTATTCAATATGAGCGAAAAATTAACATTTTTCTCCCATTTATATGGCGCAAATTACCCATTCACCTGGAGATATTGTAAAAAGTAGTGTGGTGACACCCTTTTATTAAAAGTGTAAAGTAAATGGTATTATGCTAGGGGTTAGTCGCCAAGTTTGGTCAAAATGACACCATTCAAATCGACAGGAAGAAAGTTCGAAAATTATGTAGTGATATAATTTTGATATCGTCATTTTGTAATCGATACTTTTGTTAAAATTTCTTCACAGACATCATGAAAACTATACATTCGATAGATATGGATCTTAAGTCTTGGTATTTATTAAAATTAACTCATTTGCTAAGCGTTTCATAATTGCTTTCTTTAGTTTAAGTGAATTATATCATTTATATTTATTTCTAACGACGCCATTTTAACGTCCGTTTCCATGGAAAGGAGCGTGGTGACCCCATTTTTTATTTCATTTTTGCACTTGCACAACTTGCAAGAATATTTGTGCAAAGTTTCAAGAAAATGACACCACAACTTAATTTTGAGGTAATTCGTAGTACTTCACCTTAATGACCACATTTCCCTGCCCCATCAAGACTAATACTCCTATTACAAGTGGGGACTATGTTATTGTCAATGACTTGTTTATAATTTTGTGCAGTTATTTTTGCCTTTTTAGTTTTATTACATCTTCTGTTTCTGAGTTTTTAACACAATTTTGTTTGTGGTCATGTTTTGCCATTGTGTTACGGTATTTATATTTAAGGGAAGTGCAATGTCCTTTGAAAGGCCCTTTGGTTTTGGTTTTGTACCGTAGTATAAGGGAAAATCCGACCTATGGTCGTTGCTGTGAATGTTTGTGTTTGGGTTGTTTAGCCTCCTTTTTGCCTATTGGAAGAATCGTCTTTGCAGTCTTCCATCCTGCGTTCTGTGTCGTGAGTGTCTTCGATCTCTCTCTCTCTCTCTCTCTCTCTCTCTCTCTCTCTCTCTCTCTCTCTCTCTCTCTCTCTCTCTCTCTCTCTCTCCTCCCCCCCTCTCTCTCTCTCTCTCTCTCTCCCTCTTAATTTTTGTGATGTACAACTGTCTTGTGTTCTGGTGCTTTATTTGGTGTAGAGATAGAGATCAGGGAGTTAGAGATCAGGGTGACAAATTGATTGCCATGGTGTCTTTCCGGGTGTTGCCACTTTTGAAGGAATCCAACACTTGGTATTTTGGCCTGGTAAGCACGCCTTTAAGGTGTAACTGTAGGCTACGTGGTACTGAATGGGGGCCTCTTGGGTTTCAACACATTCGATACTCTTTGCTGTTATGGAGGTACCATATTTCCCTTATGCCCCGTATGAGTAACTGGGATCTGAAATGGGAAATGGGAAAGGCTCAGTTAAAATCCATCTCTGCAAATATTAATTCTCGTTTGGCTTACAGATGGTCGCCTCTAATTGTTTCGGTGAAAATTTGACTTTAAAGTGGACATTTTGTATGACTTTCTCCTCTGTGTTATTTATGAAAAAACATGAAAATTGCATACATGTTGTTATCAAATATCTCAAATGCTAGATTGATTTTGGGAACATCAAATTCATTAACTATAGACCCTAAGGTATAAAAAAATGTAGGTTAAAAAATATATCCATGGGGTGCATGGGAACCCTACCTACCGACTAGACTAACTTGAATGATTACAAAACTGGTGTTTTCTCTATTGTTTTGGACAAGGGTCCAGCATTCATAGGCGCAGAACATTCAAACAAATGGGACATAACACTAAATCAAAAATTGACCGACTTCGCCTGTTTGTAAGCTCTAGCGTTCCCGCGTCAAGGATTCACTTCAACCGTACCCCGGTCCATACCTCGATCCCAGCTTTGGACCTACCCGGTTGTGATTAATGTTTTTATTTTTTTATTTATGTAGACCTAGTTATCCATGTAAGATATATATGTGGTCAAATTTTGATATATTGTAGTCTAGTTTCTGATATGCTGACTTATTCAAATATCAAATCACAGACACAGAAAAAATGTTCACATGCAGGCTAGCCCCTCTAATGCGGGGAACTCAGGGAGGCTGAATTGAACTCACGGCTAACAGCCAACTTTAAAGGCGGAGCCTCCCTTTAAAAGGGAGCGAAGCAACGGCTTCGTTCATTGTATAAGTGGACATGGAACAGGCAACACGCGGGCACACGCTCCAGAAAATGCCACTTTTTAGTTTTTCCCGCCGCAAAAACACAGACAGACTGCCAAGCGGTCAGCGCGAAGCTACTTCCGATCAAACACAGTGGTTATATTTAAATTCTAACATGACTGGAAGACGATTTTTAGCACGACTGACGGAGTCAGCAGTGCTATAGTTGTGGCATCGAATTCCGTAGAGTAGGCTGTCTGTGTAGATGTCTGCATGGATGTCTGGATGTAGACATTGGGTGTCCGTAAACCATTTAAACTGACAAACCACTTAACGGCTGGCATTGGAAGTTTGTGACGGTCTCACTTGGTACACGAAGATGGGGATTTGTTCAAATGAAGTTGATTGGAGGTACCATCGAGAGTTATTGAATTTAGAATGATTATTTTCGTATTTTTCTAGAGTTTCATATCACGTGACTTGGTGTTTGATTTTTAGGGGTGACTGTGAACAGTCTCCATGCATAGCTTCATATTGTACACGGTCGAGAATTGAATATATTTAATTTAGTGTAGATAAACATGAACTTACCAAATCGTGTTGTTGTTGTTATTTTTCGTTGAATGTAATAGTTGTTAGGCCAAAGTAAGTAAATTCTTTGTTTTGCGTCCACTCAAAATCCTAAAAGGTACGCGGGTAAGCGGTTAAAAAACACACACAGAAAATATAACACAAAATCAGTTTGCCTTTATAGGACAATTTTTCTCAAACAACATGAATACTCCTGTTATAGTATGACACACTGTATGATCGCTGTATGCATTTTCATGACAAATGGATCAAAATAAAGTCATTCTTCGACTTTTGCTTTTTCGTTTTAGTTCTAGATTTCATTCTTGTGCATTCAAAGTGTCCACATGTCAATAAAATTGCACCGCACCTTGACAGCCTCATCAAATTACTTGAATCTGGACAGTTTGAGGAATGGGTACACTATAACAGTATACAGAAGCAGTCATTTGTCTTCAAGTTCTTGCACGTTTCTTTCAAGTTTCTTGGGTAATGTTTATGCTCTGATGGAATGTCATAGTTTTGCTGAAAGGTACCTCTGTTTTGAAAGAAAACACTAAATAGATTGGGTAACTTGTAGCCTCTGCATTCAATTTTAGAAACATGGGGCATCAGAGAGAACAAGACACTGGTGATTTAATTGACAAAAGTATTCCCTGTAGCTTCCTCGGGACCATCCGTAAAACCAGCACCTTTCCTTTCCATCAAATCAATGGAATCATTTCGCAATTGCCAGTCTCCACACAGAGACTCATCACACCCAAATTTAGGTGGACGCTTCACATCTATATTCCTTGCACTTTCAAAGTACCACACCCCAGATTGATTGAAAAGATGAAGTATTATGGCATAAATGGAAATATTCTACAGTGGGTCAAAGCTTGATTGACAAATACAAAACAGCGAGTAGTCATAAATGGAGGATCATCCGAATGGAGAATACGTCACAAAAGGTGTCCCACAGGGTTCAGTTCTTGGACCAGTACTCTTTCTAATCTACATCAATCACACTGGCAGTGAAATTAGTTCTGAACCCGAAAAATTTACTGACAATGCCAAGACATATCACGCCTTGCGAAATTGTACAAATTGTAGTGATCCTGGAATTCTACAAGCTGATTTGGACAAGCTACAAAAAAATGAGTGAACACTGGTGGATGCATATTGGCTACGACAACCCCTTCCATAAATATTCAATGAACAATATTTCACTGGGACGCACAACTGAAGCAAATGACTTGGGTGTTCTACTTCATCCTACCTTAAAACCTTCCAGCAAGTGTCATAAATTTGCAAAAAGGCAAACAGAATGCTTGATCTCATCAAACGATCATTGTCGATCAAATCAAAAAATGTCATTCTTCATCTTTACGAGCAACTTATGAGACCACAGCTCGAATATGCAGTACAAGCTTGGTCACCATGACTACAAAGGGACATAAAGATCTTAGAAAAGTGCAACACAGGGCAACAAAAATAATACCTGAACTCCAACACTACAATTATCAAAATAGACTTAAAACAGCTCGGTTTAATTACACTCGAACAAAGAAGAATTCGCGGCGACATGATTCAACTCTACAAAATTATCAAAGGCCATGACCACTGTAAGATTAACCTTTCACTTGAGTTAGCAGCCAACTCGAGAACTCGCGGACACAATACCAAACTTCATAAACTAACCGTTCGACTTATAACACAAGGAAGTACTTTTTCAGCAAGAGTTGTGGACACCTGGAATAAATTACCAGCCGATGTCATTAATGCAGAAAGTATGACCTCTTTCAAGAGCAGCTATACTACAAGTTTTAGCTTTCACAAGGGGGATTCTAATATACTTTCCCTTACCCAAACTGAACAAAAAACACGTAAAGGTATTTCGTTTACATGACTGATCATTGGTTTGTTTTTGTTTCAAGTTAAAATGGATTAATGAACCAAATTTTTGGCAAACCTGAAAGACCGATAAACAAGGATAGGGTTCAACACTTTCCGATTTTTCCGTCTGCCATAAATTTAATCTCTGAGTCGTGGTACCCAAGTCCGATTGGACTGAATCCCCCTCTGTTCAAGTCCCGATTGCTAGCAATGACCTAGCTGCAGTACAGTAGCTCGAGATTTTGCCTAGGTATTTCACTATTTGGGTCGGACGGCAAAACCAGATCTGGTTTTGCTGTCCGACTCAAATACCAAGGCAAAACCTCGAGCTACTGTACTGCGGCTAGCAATGACCATGCTCGCAATGCCTTCAAGTTGCCGTGCAAAGGTTTCCTGATTTGTAACTTCGATTATTTCCCTGCTTTCATCCATTTTTTATCGTGCCGGCAAAGCCACAACAGGCAAAGCCACAACAGACAGCGAAAACGTGAGGCGGCGAGTATCGACAGGGGTAAATGTGTAGAGAGTACTGTTTTACGTCACCGTATGATCCTTTAGTGAAATCTGACTGCCGTAAAGGAGTGTTTCGTAGCAAAGTTAAAGCCACGACTTGTTTTTGCGACAAAAGAGCGCCAGCAACGGCGAAATTTTGAAAGGAATGTTTGTGTTTTTTTTCCGAAAAATCTCTAAAAACCTAGGCGCGCGCGGACGCAAAACAAAGAATTTACTTACTTTGGCCTTATGAGGTTATCAGACGAGAGCAAAAAACGTGTCTAGCCGCAATCGACAGCGCGGACGTGTACATGATGATGCACATTATTGTTTCTGATGAAGGCCAAGGCGGGTTTCAGTGTTCCTGCTAAGCACAGGCGTACGTTTTCTGGGTAGTTTCTATAAGTGTAGTTTATTCTACGTTTCGACGTTCTCTACGGAAGAGAACGTCGAAACGTAGAACTGCACTTATAGAAACTACCCAGAAAACATCACGCCTGTGGTGCTAAGGCTTATTTGCGCGCTAGTTGCACAGTGTCTCTGACTGCTTGCGCAGTGAAATTTCATGTTTTGCGCAACTTTAGATGCTTTAGTGTCAGTCATTTCAATTGGTATTAGTTTTGGAAACGATAACTCAGGGCAAAATGTGCGATCTCAGCGTGGATTTAGACGATGTTACTTCCGCGTTTCGAGTTTAGCACCCGTTGGCGGGCAGTTGCCACTACCTATTACAATTGTACGTTGTGACTACGTACCTCTCTATAAATAAGCATATACGTATACATGAACGGACATGGCCAGGGGCTGCCCCTGTGAGGCAATCAGGCGTATCTCATGAGCCCTCCAAATGACCAAGATGAAGTTCAAAGTGTGCCGACAGATGATAAAGTGATCACGAACATTCCAGCTTTTGGCCATACAAATTTTGACGTGGGCACTATACGGTCTAGGCCCCGAGAACCGTATAGTGCCCACGTCTATGAATATTCAGCGTGAACGAGGGCGATAAAACTACAAAGACTGCTTCGGATAAGGCTGGCAGGAACGCAAACAAATTATCTCCACTGAGTCCCAAATTCTACACTTGGCTCTTCTAAGTATTTCTCTGCATTCCCACCTGGCCAGTTCACAACGACTGGATTTTCGGTAGTTGAGAACGGCGACACCAAACGATGTGAGTTGAAACGGATACTAGCAAACTATTAAAAGTGCATTTTATGTTGTAAAATACCAAAGTCACCATTTTTGGTCGAAAATGAAAAGAAATGCGCTGCGACACACGATAATTTCGAGTATTTAACCCTTTCACCCCCAGTTCCCTGTATACAGGTCCAACTTTACCATAGAAAACAATGGATTTGGGACAAACCATGGTGGTGAAAGGGTTAAGCCCCACAGTCCCTCAAACCACGGCCATACATGAACGCGCTCGCTTATGTCTGTAAGCTCCGAGTGCTACGCTTGCGATCGTGTCGATCGGTACGACGGTATGACATGTATCAATGGTCCAGTTCAAGTGACTTGAATGACTACAAAACTGATGTTTTCTCCGTTGTTCTGGACATTTCGGCTAATGGGACATAACAATAAAACAAAAACTGACCAACTTCGCCTGTTTGTAAGCGCTAGCGTTCCCGGGGACAAGGATTCGCTCAGCCCGTACCCGGGCCCGTACCTCGATCCCTGCTTTGTACTTAGCTGGCGGTTAACTGTTTTTATCTTTTATCTAATGTAAGCCTAGTATATCCATGTGAGATATATATGTGGTCCAATTTTGATATACTGTAGTCTAATTTTGATATGCTGACTTATTCACAGACAAACTGAAAAATGCTCACACTGCATAAAAACCCTATAATACTTACTGTATTAACATGGATTTTGCCTGTATTTTAGCTGAAGAGTGCATATACAGATGAATACAGTCAAGAATCCATTTTTTGTATTCAGCAAGCCTGTATTCATGTGGATTCATGTGAATTCACGTGTATTATACTATAATACAGGCAACTCATTAATGTGAATTTATCTGAATTATTGGGTTTTCATGCAGTGTCACATGCCGGCTAGCCCGTGTAACGCCGGGAACACATGGAGGCTGTACGCAACTTACGGCTAACATTGCCGGCCAACTTCAAGAATCATGGCTCAATTTTTTCCTTTCTCCTCCAATGAACCCGAGACAATTTTACTGACAGTATTACACTATTAATAACCAGTCTTGTTATGAGGAACTGTGTATACACTAAAGTTTTCGATTTCATAAACCAGAATTCAGATCTCTCTGTTCAAGTGACGAAGTTTCTCTTAAAACTCAACCAACAAGACTCAAATTATGATGATCGTTCTTTCTCATATGTCGCCGTAGCAGCAGCCATAGCTAGCTCTCGTACGTTGCGACGGAAAAACTTTTTTTCCGTTGCACGACTCGGAGTTTCCCTTTGCAATCCATATTCGTCCGAGAAAAACGAGAGCTACGACTACACAGATGAATGCCGCTGCTTCCTTATGGAATAGACTTTCTAGTCATATTCCTTCAGCATCAAAGACCTGCTTCTTTGAGAAAGCATAGTCATGCAACACTGTGTAAAGCGCCAGTGAAAATTTTCTTTATGCTTTCTTTGTCTAGAAAACTTAGAAAATAGCGTTTAGGACCCGATGAACAAAATGTTACACTTGGTGGGGGTGTTCGTGATAAGTGGAACGGCGTTTCTGTCCTATCACTAGCCATGCTTGGTTTAGGCGTCAAATTTAAAATTCATTGTTATCAGTCAGTACATATTGACACACACACCCACTAACTCATTAAGCTGGCAAACGCTCTCGCAGAAATTTGTATGGCAAAAAGCTGTCATGAATCCACTACTAAAGAGCTGGCATGGTAGGGGACGTTTTTTGACTTCATGGCAGATGACAGTTGGAACATTTCACTTACGACAAAGTCAGCAACACGGTAATTTGCGAGTGAGTATCGATATATTCACCGAATTTTCAAAACATTTGTGGGATACGTCAGTCATTATTCTCGCCAAATTTACACGTTTGAAATCGTTTAATAGTAATTGATTTACACGTTTCGTAGCATATAGTGGCACATCATCAGCTAGAATTCAGTCAAGAAGTTTGTAGAAGGATCGGACACTCCATCAGTTCGACTGCGCCATTAATCGACAACCATTATTTTTCGGATAATTAATTATTTACAACCTCCAATTGTTCGACCAGTGTTTAACGGCATGATTTTCTTTTTCTCTATAATTCGACCACAAGTGTTTTGGTAACAGTAATATTGTAACAGTAAAATAAGGCCCGATTCTGAGGTACTTTTCCACCTTAATGTCAAAGCCTGCTTGCATAAGCGATGCTGTCATGTCTTTGATGTACATTGTTTTTCTGTCGCCATCGTGTATTTCTAAAGAAACAATCTGCAGCCTGGACCTTCTAAGGTATTGGGAACTAACTTATTTAAGTTGCAAACATGTGGCAAAGGTTAAAATTTACACATAACTGCAATATATAATGCAACACGTGAGCATTTCCAGTTCATATCTGGTTCTGTTTGTTTTGTTGGTGTCCGAATTAATTTTAAGGCTTTTGCCTAGTACTATTTTTCGGAGTTTCATAGTTTGAGCGATGATATGTTGTTGTTGAATTTCATGTTGTTGTCGGCTTTTGTTTGGAAATAGCTGATTTATTCCACGGCCATTTTTGCCCACGTGTTCACACACGTGAGCATATGTCGCAGCGATGTCTGTCTGTCTGTCTGTCTGTCTGTCTGTCTGTCTGTCTGTCTGTCTGTCTGTCTGTCTGTCTGTCTGTCTGTCTGTCTGTCTGTCTGTTGGTCCGATATCTCAAAAACGGCTGATCAGATCAGAATCAAATCTGGTACATAGATTGAGTTAGCAAATGGCAAGAACTGATTAGTTTTTGGTGGGTGTGGCTTGCATAATTTTTGCTCATTTGCATAATTAATGATTTTAGAAAAAACGGATATACATTAAAAACAACTGCACACAATTTGATGAGATTTGCTACAAATGTTGATCACACCAAGATATATCAGCAGTGGGAATCATTAAGGGGTGACATGAAAGATAGTTGCTAGTTTGCATATTTAATGAACTTTCCTAATTAGGGATATATATCTGATTTGACTGGATCAAAATTGACCAAACTTGCTACATGTATTGAAGATACTATGATACAATATTATTGAAAGTCATTTAGCATTTTCTCTTCAGCCAATTCCTAATTTGCATATTTAATGAACTTTCCTAATTAGGGATATATATCTGAATTGACTTGACCTCAGTTGACAAAACTTGCTACATGTATTGGAGATATTATGATACAACATTATTGAAAATCATTAAGCATTTTTACTTCAGCCAATTCCTAATTTACATATTTAATGAACTTTGCTAATTAGGGATATATATCTGAAGTGACTGGACCAAAATTGATGAAACTTGCTATATACATTAAAGATACTATGATACAACATTATTGAAAGTCATTTAGCAGTTTTACTTCAGCCAATTCCGAATTTGCATATTTAATGAACTTTCCTAATTAGGGATATATATCTGAAATAACTTGATTGTATTGGTTGAAACTTGCTGTATTCATCAAAGATACTGTGATATAACAGTATTGAAAGTCAAAAGACATTTTTACTTCGGCCAATTCCTAATTTGCATATTAAATGAATTTTCATAATATTAGGCATATATATCTGAATTGACGATCAAAATTGATGAAACTTGCTATGTACATTAAAGACACTATAATACAATATTATTGAAAGTCATTAAGCATTTTGTCTTCAGCCAATTCCTAATTTGCATATTTAATGAACTTTCCTAATTAGAGATATATATCTGAATTGACTTGACCAAAGTCGACAAAACTTGCTACATGTATTGGAGATACTATGATACAATATTATTGAAAATCATTAAGCATTTTTACTTCAGCCATTTCCTAATTTACATATTTAATGAACTTTGCTAATTAGGGATATATATCTGAATTGACTGGACCAAAGTTGATGAAACTTGCTATACATTAAAGATACTATGATACAACATTATTGAAAGTCATTAAGCATTTTTCCTTCTGCCAATTCCTAATTTGCATTTTCAATGATCTTTTCTAATTAGGGATATATACTGGGATTTACTTGATCAAAGTTGGCAAAACATGCTGTGTACATTGATGATTATACCAGGTTGAAACAATATTGAAAGTCATTTCACATTTTCATGTCAGCTAATTTATAATTTGCATTTCTGATGAGTTTTCACAGTTTGGCATATATACCTTGAAGGATTTGACTAGAGGCAATTACACTTTCTACATAAAACGGTGCTACAATGACAGCAGTCAAAGAAGGTATTTTTATTCTAGCTAATTACGTATTTGTATACTTCATGATCTTTTAGAGTTAATCGGCGGTGAATATTGTTCATTATGTTGATCATAATACTTTCAATGAAGTTGCAAACATGTGCCAAAGGTTCAAATTTACACATAACTGCAATAATAATGAAACACGTGAGCATTTTCAGTTCATATCTGGTTTCTGTTACCTTACGGTGATTGTTTATTTTGTATTTAATGTTGTGTTTCAGTTGTTTGTTATGTGTACGATTTTTGTTATTTCTTTTAAGTGTTTGTGTGTTCTATGTCATTTTATGTTTTTTTTGGTAGTTCTCTTTTTGGAGTATTTGGTGGCCCTTAGAAAAGGTACTTGGTATGGGTTTTTGTTAGCGCTTGGCGCGTTTGTTTTGGCGATGAGCCTAGCTTTTTTATGCTTCTTTTCGCCGATTCGATGTGCTTGGTGAGTAGGTGTTTGCCGCCTTCTTGTCACTGTGTGTGCGTACATGGACAGTCTGCATAGCCCTTGAATGTGGTCTCGATTTTGATCAAACTTACAATTTAGGAGTATATATCAAAACTGATAAATGATTTATGTTTTCACATGGGTTCACAAAAAGTTTCGCCCCGGTGTTCATTTTTGGCCCAGGAATTCCATCTACCCACCCTTTGCAGAGTAGTAAGCTTATGGGGCAAGTAAACATGGATGCGCCAGTGCGATTCAACGATCAGCCTGTATATCGGATCGAAAGTCAACAATTTTACGGCTCGGACTATGATTTTATAAGTTTATACACAGTCCCTCGTGGATAGAGGGACTGTGGTTTATATAAAAAGTATAAGGCGCGGGGTATTATATATTGACTGATTACTGTAGCTATAGATCGGCTACATTCAGGACGGCAGCGACGGGCATTAATTAGTACGCAAAACAGGTGGTTTTCACCGTGGGCAGAACTCGGTGCCATGATACTGAGTTTTAATAGTAAGCCTGTCACCTTGAAGGTAATACTGTATGTGAAACGAGGACTTCAAACGCACGATGGTACAAACAACACCACAAGTGAAACGTACACATAGAAATACACGCGTTCCTACGTTGTGCCCACCCGGGCCACGCGATTAAAATATGACTAATACTGCTGGATATAGTGTTGATTGGGTCGGTAAATAGTCAATTAATAGTTTAAGTGACTACCTGGGTGATTGGCAGGTCGTGTCCAACGACGTCATATGCAAAGCAGGCCAAAAGACGAAAGCCCCCAAAGATATTGACAGCTGGCCAGGGGTCACCATGAATACGTAATGAAGCTTCACTATGCAGAAATCGCGGTGTCAAGCCCTTCCCCGGTCAAATCCTCTTGGCATTTCCTTTCATGGAAGAGTGCTGACCATGCATCCTTCGGTAATTTTCGGATATCGCAAATTGTTAAGAGAAAGTATGTTCAGCATAGTTTGTGCTGTTGTTAACGTGTGGTGCTGAGCGGAATCGGCGTGCTGGCAAAAACGGGAACATTTTGAGCTTCAGGAAAGTGAGTTTTATCGTTTTAAATTCCTCTCATATTTTTATGAATATATAATGAGTGTGTTTGAACCAAATTTGAAAGTCTTTTATCGATACTGTCTGGTTTTACTCAATTGTTTACGGTCAGTCATAGCGTCTTTTACACGTTCGTCATTGAAGGACATGTTTATGAAACTGCTGGCGTGTTATGTTTTGATTGGCGTGAAGCAGTGTTTCAGTCCTGAAAGCTCACAAAGTAAATATGGTTGCTACGCGACTGGCAGCACATTGCCATATCGTCGTATTTTTCACATAATCTCGTGAAATTTGCAACCACAAACAAAGTCTCAAAAATGTTTAACGTCTTTGAAGCTCATTTTAATATGAAATGGCAATAGTCTACCAAGACGACCATGGAACAAAAGGCATGCCGCGTTGGTAGTCTGTTTCTATATTTGTCTGTGGGTAGAGTATTAATAGTGGGAAAAGAGCACATGATGTTCGCATACCAAAAACAACAGGGCCATTTGGATGATCATTTAGTTCATCAACTGTAAGCGTAAAGTAGAGCCATCTGGTAACATATATTTCTAAACCGAGAGTTTGATAAATTCTTTGAAATTCTGTGTCAGATATCGTTGTAGCTCATCCTCCTCCACTCACCCATAAATATATGGTGGACGCCAATAGACATCGAAACGGGTGGCAAATCCCTTATCGGTAACATTCGTTGGTATAAATTGCATGGATGATTAATGCATAGCCTTTGTGGTTTGATGATGAAAACTACACAACTAAAAAGCGTAATGCTAGAAAAAAACAGGTCTACAGACACAGCGACAATATTTTTCGAGTCGTATACTCTGTACGTGGGTATCTCAAAAAGTTAATAGCATTGTGTGAGGGCGGAGAGCAAATTATCTGGTGGAATGGAACCAATGGTCTGTTGACAGGGAAAAAAAACGTCCTGCCTCCTGTGGAAGGACTGGTTTTGCTATGAGAAAGTGCAAATCGGGAGGGTTGGACCTACCTATGCAATTTTTACAAATTGCCACACGTTTTGTAAAATGAGAAGCCCTCTTTGTTAAAGCAAAGCTGTAATGACTGTTATACTTGCTGCCTCAAAACTGTAATACCTTGCGTCTTTACAATATGTACCTATAACTACAATTCGTGATGCAAATGGGAAACTGCAGAATTTCATTCGGAAATCAAGAGATGATATTCGATACTTTTCAAAATGGTTCAATTTATTTCGCGTGCACAGTTATTTTCGTTGACTGGTTTTGATAATATTGTCTAAACTTTGTGACTTCATCGTTAGGGTCAGCAAAACAGCCTACGCCGTGCATGATAATAATAAAGTATGTTTACACGTGCTTCTGTTTCCAGTGCCAAAGTCCATGAAACCATTACAGCCTGCTTCAACATCCGGGACACTATACGATATACGCAGTAGCATACTGAGGTAGGTGAGCTTTAATGTTGATTAATTAACTACTGGTGTCAGCAATTCTCAGCTTCTCATTTGTTATCCACCTGACCATGGTATGTTTTTCGGAAAACTGCTTTGTAAACACTGAGTACATGAAATATCATCAAGGCTGGGAAACTCACTGACTGAGACTTATAGTGCAAAGGGAATTGTAATGAACGCTGTTAATCGTGCAGAGGGATCGAGGTACATCCTGTACATCTCCTTGATATATTCAAATTCAATGTTGTATAGAAAAGGGCAGAGTTTGTTGCTAGTATAACACTGTACTTTCTTAAAGTCCGTCCATGAACGTAGTAATAGCACTGAGCACAATAGTCCATGCTGGCCATAATTGTGTGCTGACTTCAGAGAACGACCTTTACAGTGACCTTTTCTGCGTTGTTTTTCGACAACTAGAACAGAAAGGAGGAAATGACATACGACCAGTGTTTCATTTCCATATGGGTAAGCTAGCGGGGTGCCTTTGGGTGAAACTACACAAAGTAAAAAAGACCCACTACACATTCCTATTCAACCCTCTCGATCTTCATGAAAAGCGGTTTCAAAACGTGTGGAGTGATGTAGATAACAGATAAAATCGATAACAATAACAAATTCAGCTTTCAATGTTGCTATTCTGTTCTTCAGTGTCAATTAGTAACATAGTATCGGCAGTACCAATGTAGTGATGAATAAGGCCTCCGATGATTTTCTTGAAAGATTGATACTGAAATCAAAGATTGCCGAATTCGGATGTTTTTATCGCGAAGGGTACTTTGGCGCCTCGAGATTTGAAAACTTGTTTTTAAACTTTTATCAAGCAAACTTTCTATTGTTCTATTTCAAAATCAACAATACAAAACCTGCGTACTGTGCTAATTTTTGTGCGACACAAACAAATTACCTCATATTTAGGGACTGGTTAGTTTCTTCAGCCTGGGGGGGGGGCGGTGGATTCATGGGGGTCACCCTGTTTTTGAAATGCCCAATAGGGGGGGGGGGGTCAGTGTGTTTTGAATTTTGACACAGGCTCATCATTGCCTAAAATGCTAGTGTCAGCCACAAATTTCATCATTGAGTTGTATTTTTGCCGCGCCCTTCGGGCGCGTAACTTTAATAATCAGTCATATTTTTCAGCACGCCCAACTTTAACATGTCAAGCATACATACATCAGAGATATCTGTATGTTCAATATTTTTCAGCGTGCTCTTCAAGCTCATTACTTTTATATATCAGACATTTTCAGCATGCCCTTCAGGTGCATGACTTTAATATACAAGGCATATATATCGGAGATATCAGGATGTTTCATATTTTTCGGCGCGCCCTTCGGGCGCCATACTTTATATTTCAGAGATATCTTGATGTTTGCTAAGTGAAAGTGTACCATTATGAAATCTGCATTTCATATGAAAAGGATGACAAATTCCTGATACTTTTCTGTTCTCTCTATGAGAATTCAGTATGAGAAAGCAACATGCACAAATATTTCACAATATATATTTGATGCAGTGACTTATTTTAGAAATAGAAAAATGACAAGATATATATCTTTCCTTCTCATTGATGCAATTATTTTCCTTTGTGTCACTGGTTTTCTGTAGAAAGATGCTTTTTATGAACAAAATAACAGTTAAAAAAGGCAGTTTTTGTCATTATTACCTGTGCTTTTATGGTTTCAATGTTACAAGAAAAGGTCCTCTCAGACACTGTACACATCAGATTTGGCTAAAAAAGCTCTCTATGGCTCCTCAGGAGATTTAATTGGATGGTTGGCAAGTCTTAACACCATAAAAGTTTTTGATTCACTGCTTTTTCCTCTTTGATGTTAATGATTGACATCCATTTCTGTACAACAGTTCAGGACATCTGGTTAAGCATAGAAAGTGTGAAATACATTCACAGCTCATTCAAAATACAGCTCATTCAAAATGTACTGTATTCAAACTTTAAGATTGACACTTTGAAATTCCTATCTTACAACTGACATGTCAACAATTTCATTAAAACATAGAAGGACTATTTAAAATATAAATATATGTAAAATGTAAAATATAATATATATATATATATATATATATATATATATATATATATATATATGTCCACCTTTTGTTTTACCTATGTCGCGCGCCGGGGGGTCACCCTGTTTTCGAAATTTGGAATAGGGGTGTGTCACCCTGTTTTCAAAATTTGGAATAGGGGGGGTCAACCAGTTTTTGACGTCGGCAAAAAATAATCCACCGGCCCCCTAGGCTGAAGAAACTGATCAGTCCCTTACATATACATTGTACTTGAATTTAAATGTGCCCACCATCCCTGTATTAACTGTACAGTATATGATTTTAACAAAAAAGAAGCCATCTTTACAACTTCGCCGATGCTAACTCGCCATTTATGCAACCCCGAAACTTGGGTTAAGTTAATATGCTAAGCCGGTCGGAAGGTGTGAATCACGTACACATCGATATTACCAAAATCAAACGACGACTTGAACAGCATTTGCATGCAAGGTAGTGCGTGGAAACGGCGACTATTTCTCCTGTGAAGTTTGATTGAATATTATTTTCGTCACAGTCCCTCCACTAGGGACTATGGTTTGTGGTATTTTCGAATTCTGATGCCACTTGGCAGTTGAGATGCGACATCGGTACAACGGAACTCAAGACGCTTCATTGTACCAACACCTGGCACAAAAGCTGAAAATGGTCGAACAACGTAAGCACGTGTTAGTTTCCAGCTATACGATACAGTACTCTCAGACCGAGCACATGTCAAATCATAATGGCCGCCAAGAGAGTTTTCCGAGCATGCTCAATACGCAAATAAGGGACTGTTCTATTTGAACATGGGGGAGAGTCGGTTGTACCAACACACAGTAACAAACTCCCCTCTATTGTTTTCTAATCCATAAGTCAAAAGTGTTTTCTAATCCAAAAGTCAAAAGTATATAAACTGTAATAATCCAAAAGTCAACAGGAACATATATACAAAGGTGTCCTTCAGTCTTGCATTCAGAAGTTATGTCTTTTTTGTACACATCAAGGTTTCCTTCTTCCAGTGTGTTCATTAAAAACATAGTAGAAGCTTCTTTCTTGGTCAAACAATCAGCCAGCTGTTTCCAATTTTCAGTATACAATGCAGGATTCAGGGCACAATTTTTTTTCGCCGAGGTCTCCGCTACGTATCGATCGGTATCGGGGGTAGCGGAAACCAAATAATCTTGAAATAAATAGATTTCTAGCCGTAATGATGTATTAGTACGCTGGTACAAGTTTTAACGATTGTATTACATAATAGAAAAGCCGGACTTTTTTCTCTATCTTACACTTGACATTATTGACAGCCGGAACTTTTTTATAAATGAGCACCTACGTTCAAAGTGTCTATAAAACCTGTAAAATGAAATTTGCAGCGTTTGTAATCAAATAAATTGGTGTCGGTTACGACGAATAAATTAAAGGGATGCTTTTGGTTGACAAGAGATTTAGTACAAGAAAGAAATCTAAAATCGTTTTTATTTATTTTTCCTAAACGATCGCAACTTTGCCCAAAATTTTTAAAATAATATAATTACATTTACAGATTTATTGAGCATTATGAGGTAGCGGACATTTTTCCCCATCCAGAATATGCTCGAAATCGGTAGCCCATAGAACACAAGGTAGCGGAGGGTAGCGACGGGTAGCCGACAAGTTTCAGACTTTATTTTATCTAAAAGATTGTTTGGAGGAGTCAAAATCGGTAGCCCATAGGAGACAAGGTAGCGGAGGGTAGCGGACATTTTTCTCATCCAGAATATGCTCAAAATCGGTAGCCCATAGAACACAAGGTAGCGGAGGGTAGCGACGGGTAGCCGACAAGTTTCAGACTTTATTTTATCTAAAAGATTGTTTGGAGGAGTCAAAATCGGTAGCCCATAGGAGACAAGGTAGCGAAGGGTAGCGGACATTTTTTCCCATCCAGAATATGCTCAAAATCGGTAGCCCATAGCAGACAAGGTAGCGGAGGGTAGCGGAAATTTTTCCCCATCCAGAATATGCTCAAAATCGGTAGCCCATAGAACACAAGGTAGCGGAGGGTAGCGACGGGTAGCCGACAAGTTTCAGACTTTATTTTATCTAAAAGATTGTTTGGAGGAGTCAAAATCGGTAGCCCATAGGAGACAAGGTAGCGATGGGTAGCGGACATTTTTTCCCATCCAGAATATGCTCAAAATCGGCAGCCCATAGCAGACAAGGTAGCGGAGGGTAGCGGAAATTTTTCCCCATCCAGAATATGCTCAAAATCGGTAGCCCATAGAACACAAGGTAGCGGAGGGTAGCGACGGGTAGCCGACAAGTTTCAGACTTTATTTTATCTAAAAGATTGTTTGGAGGAGTCAAAATCGGTAGCCCATAGGAGACAAGGTAGCGGAGGGTAGCGGACATTTTTTCCCATCCAGAATATGCTCAAAATCGGTAGCCCATAGAACACAAGGTAGCGGAGGGTAGCGGATATTTTTCCCCATCCAGAATATGCTCAAAATCGGTAGCCCATAGAACACAAGGTAGCGGAGGGTAGCGACGGGTAGCCGACAAGTTTCAGACTTTATTTTCTCTAAAAGATTGTTTGGAGGAGTCAAAATTGGTAGCCCATAGGAGACAAGGTAGCGGAGGGTAGCGGACATTTTTTCCCATCCAGAATATGCTCAAAATCGATAGCCCACAAGACACAAGGTAGTGGAGGGTAGCCGACGTGTAGCCGACATTTTGTCCGTGCAAATTTTGTGTGAAACAGTAGCCCTAAGAATCCAAGGTAGTCTAGGATAGAGTAAGGGTAGAGCGCATTTGGCCAACATATTTTCCATCATGAATGTGACTGTAAGCGGTATCCTTTACAACACATGGTGCGGGCGGGGAGCCGACATTAGTTCCTACATAGCTTAAGACTTATCACAAATGGTAACCCATAATAGACACAACACTTTACATTCCGTTCATTGCGACGGCATGCCGACTCCTATAGAATTTATTACGCATGTATTACATTTCAGAGCTGTTTTAAATAAAAGTGTGACACCAGTTTTGAATTGTCCTTCCTGCGGCAACGTAAGCTTACAGAATTTTCTTTACAGTGTCCACTTTGTGGCTAAAGATTGAAAAGATAAGCTAAATGTGAATGGGTGGTTTGTATTGTCATTTATTAATTTTTTTAAAAACAATATAGCAGATCGTCTATTTATCTAAGCAATAATGTACCCCTCCCAGCTTATAATGGACGAAAGCAAAATTTGCACAACAAGGCGGAGCCGAGTACATGATGGAGCGCAAAGTTTGCTTGATGAGTCAATTGTGGGAGGACGGGGATATATTAATGCTGTGTTTTTATAGTTTTTGAGATGTCACTGACTTTGAAGATGTACAAAACATCTTTGATAGCAATGATGGATGATTGAATACATTATCAGTATATATCTGAGGGTATGAGGTCACAAAATTCACAAAGCTAAAATAATATTACACCTCAACTACAGTACTGATCTCGTGATTGGATGCAACTCCGCAATGTGACATTCCAAAAAACTGTGATATAACGTGGTTTGAATTGCATTGCCCTCTTGCAGGCAAGCCGTCCGAACGCCATTGGTAGCGCACATACGCACAGTACAAATACTGTATTTTGTGATGATTTCAAATTTTCGGTGCAATAAAGTTAACAACACATGCCCTCAGGCTGATGCTCTTGACCAAAATATTGATTATACTCTTGGTAGTAACAACAGTGATCCGGAGCGATCCATGCAAGAGATCTACGCCTATTCCCGGTCATCCATATATAGAGCATTTCTTTGGTCGTGTCAAACTATGTAGGTATATGTACAGTGAACAACCAAATTATGAGATTTTATGTTGTACAACGTATTGGCGTACAAGACTGGCATATATCAATGAAACTCAAAATGAATGTTGTATCTTATGATTCGGCCACGAAAATATCTGTCAGGGTGAAACCTTTAATTGAGTTTATTATAATTATGAACGTTCACTGTGCGCAATGCACCACGGAACCTTATAAGAATTTTCAGGCCGATCTGGGACTTAGTATACCTAAGGGAGCCGTCATTATTTACGGCCTGGGGATCGTAAGCATGTGAGGGAGTAACTCAAAAATTGAAAACTTCAAGGGGGTTTGCTCAAAATGTGGAGAGGAAGAAGGGGTTACTCAATTTTTTAAGCAAAATAAATTGAAACACCTCTCAAATTGCACCATGGTTGCACCCATCAATTTCTCAAAATTTCGATGCGAGAGGGGGACACCCCTCCCGTACTCTTCCCTTAGGGCGTTCTAACAGTTTTACTAGTTAAAAACAAATTAAAAAACACCTTTGAGGCTTTCAGATTGCACCAGGCTGCACCATTAAACAAATCAATTTCTCAAAATTTTCCACGCAAGATCGTGAATATCCCCTCTGACACTTCCCCCTCAGCCTCGCACATGTTATATCCCTTTTACTTTCAAACTCTGCCCAGCCATATATCCTAGTGAAAACCCAGTCATGATACTCATCCAAATTAAACAGTACTATGTGGTTAGATACTGGTTATAGCGCGAGCTTTAATATCTATATTTTGTTGTCACTTTGAATTTCATTTAGTTTGTTTCACCTCAAAGTTTTACATTAGATAACCGATAATAATAAAGCAGGGTACATCAGGATTAGAAAGGTCTTTACTATCGCTGTATTTTTGTAAATTTTACAAGTACGTGTATTGGTATTTAGCTCTTCTAAGAGGGGGGGGGGTCAGTCAAAATTTCTGGGTTAGAGAGGGGGGTTACTCAAATTCATCATATGGTTTGCAAGGGTCATCGAAATTTCGGAGTTTCCGATGAAATTACTCCAACCCACCCCACCCCACCCCCGCCAGACCGTAAATAATGACGGCTACCTGAAGCCGGCCGCACACGAGAGAAATTAGCTGAGCAAAAATCCTCGCGAGGAAAATTGCTCAGCAAACTTCTCCCGTGTGCGGTCGATTTTTTGCGCGTTGCATCACTCTTTTGCGCGTTGAGTAAAATATCCAACATGTTTGATATTTTTTTCCTCGCGAGGAAAATTACTCACCGTGTGCGCCCGACTGAGTATTTTACTCATGACTTTCTACTTACGCGCATGCGTACAAAATGGCTGCCCCTATGGAAAACGATAGTTATATTAATGATGCATGCAGTTATTGAGGATAAATTAGTTGAAATCTGGTCAAGTTATCCCGCCTTATACGACGTTAGATCACCCGATTTTAAGAATAGGGACAAAAAAGAACATGCACTTGTAGCGATAGGGACGAAGCTTGGAAAAATAGGTAAAAATGGGAGATTCGCATATTTGTGTTCTTTCAAGTCAAACATATAACTCCGCTCCGGAGATTGAGAGTTCCTCTCCCCTAAAAATTCCCTCATTTGTTAGTCTCGTCGTGCCGCGCTTGCGCGACTTTTATGTTGATAAACATCTATTTTAGTACACCTAGAACTTCTCGGTATCCATCGGGGTGAGAGAGTAACTGTCCAACCTTACTCTATGCAACCCCGTTTATATATCAATTCTGTCGAAAATCTGTGTACGGTTGTGTGTAGATTCCCAAGTATGCTCGAGCGATCAGAGTAACCGTGGGCTAAATACACGAAAATCACGATCAATGTGATTTTAACATAATGTAATCCCTTTTCAATATTTAGCAGATATTTAAATTAGATCAATGGATCTTTTTATTGCGTGTAGTTTTCGTCGTGCGGCGCACGCTTCGTGAGGGTGTCCCCTTGTTGAAAACATATACCAAGATGCCTCACTAAATTAGTGGCCTTTCTGTACGCAAAAACGAACTTTTTAATTTTATTATGGCGGCGAAGCACTTTGTCACCTGTTACAAAAATGCTAAATGGGGCCTATATCTTATTGTTGTATGGCGCCTTTCATTTCGATACTGTGGCATTCATAGGCAATTATGTTATTTTCAGAAAAAGGGGAACATAAACAGAAAAAGAAATAGGAAAAAACCAATCATGAATTTTAGCATATAATTTTTTTTTTATATGTATCTCATATAGATCTGGATAAAATCTGAATGTTTCGCCTTTTTGATTTATCAAGTAAGGGTGGGTGGAGAGAAGGAAAAGCATGTTTGCAGGAAGTATATTTTACTTTTATAAATTAGTTATAGCTTCTCTCATTTTAATAAAAAATAATTTTTTAAACAATTGGCCGAAATGTCAATTTGAATCAGAAACCAATTGATGTGTACTATAATTAAGGGAAATTTACCCTGAAAATTAATTTCAACTAATTTATCCTCAATAACTGCATCATTAATATAACTATCGTTTTCCATTGGGGCAGCCATTTTGTACTGTCATGTGATTCCACGCATGCGCGTAGGTAGAAAGTCGTGAGTAAAATTACTCAGTCGAGCGCACACGGTGAGTAATTTTCCTCGCGAGGAAAAAAATATCAAACATGTTGGATATTTTACTCAACGCGCAAAAGAGTGATGCAACGCGCAAAAAATCGACCGCACACGGGGAGAAGTTTGCTGAGCAATTTTCCTCGCGAGGATTTTTGCTCAGCTAATTTCTCTCGTGTGCGGCCGGCTTAACAGTCGAATGGTCGAGTTACACGAGGCACCTCGGTAGGCAACGCGACGAGCAACGCGGTAGGCAATTCGAGTTGCCCGTGGAGTTGCCTCGTTTGTATAATATCGTCGCGTCGTCCGATGAGGTCAGGCGACGCCGCGTTGAAAACCGACACGTTGGTTTTTCAGGCGACAATTCCAAGTCAATTATCATCATCATCATCCTCATCATCATCATCATCATCGTCATCATCTTCATCATTATTTTATTGCATTATTTAATATTCAAGAAATGTAATACAATTCAAATTCCGCAGAATACATTGACAATAAGAAGCTACGAATATAGTCTTGTGCTAGTCGAGCCTAGCCTGTTAACTTATATGTACATTGTATTGAAACATGTATTGATGTATATACATGTAATTTTGTGAAGAGAAGATGGTAACTGTGACAGTAAAAAATCCCACAAAGTTAGATGATTACAGCTAGAATTCGTTTTACCTCCGTACTTAAGCACATTAACATAGAACAAGACATTCTCATAAAAGATGGCTTTTGTGAACTTACACCTAGAAGTTTGATTTTTAACAAAATTCAACAATATGTTCTATATTTTTGCACCTGTGTAAGATATTGAAGATTGACCTGCAGATGTATACATGTGCGGCATACGCATTTAATAGTGTGCTAAAATTGCGTAATGGCTGTATGCATGCGTAATTTCACTTCCGCACTCGATGGATGGAATAAAAACTGACTACAAAATACGATGAGCCGTTCAATAAATCTACACTACCAATTCGGATTGTACGATGTACATGTAACATTATTTTAATGTAAACAAGTTCGACGAACAACTTGAACAACTGGGCTGTGTTTCAAACATGCTGAAACGTAACAGCGAAGGGTATACATGCGGCCGTCAAAACACATCGGGCAACCCAAAGGTTAGAGGTATTGCAGCTAATTCAGGCACTAGCAGTGTTCGAAATTTAAACATTTATATTTATACATCAAAACGTAACTATGGATATTCAGTCTTGCACTGCTCTTGGTAGCCTGGGTGTGGTTGTGTATGGAATTTTTTTGTGACCGGTGCATTATCATTACGGCTAACGGCTTCACTTTGGCGCTGATCCCCTGTTGTTGTATCGGCGACAAGAGGACAATACGTCGTGGATTCAGACATGGGTTCAATTTCACTGCGCTTCTCCGTGTTCTTCATGTTTGGTTGCCCAGAAGTGTCTTTCGATTGATCCTCTGAATCATTTTTTCACGGACTCTTTGATCAAATTTGGGGACAGCGAGATGCGATCATCATGAACGGTTGGCATTTAATTTGTTGCAACATTTCTGTCAGTCACTCACTTTGCGTCATAAGTTTCAGAAACTATCGCTCGCCTGAAAATTATCAACGTATACGTAGTTCATAGACACAGTTGATATGAGAACGTGCCTTTTAACTACGATGCCAATGTTTCAGACAATGCCCAGAGAATCCGAAATTTTCCACACAAATGAGTGATTGACAGAAACGTTGCAACAAAGTTAATGACAAGCGGGCACTAATATCCTCTGGTTCTCACAAGAGCTCAGTCACGGGGAGTGCTTTCGGAAACATTTTACTGTTTTCCTATGCGAATAGAAAACGCATAACAATGAAAGAAATGCGTAGAGAGAGAGTCAATTCCAATGCGTGAATACGCATTTTTTGTGCATGTAAACGCGAACACTCTTGATAATATGAAAATAATATGATAAGTAGTAAGGAACATTTTGATGGAGCAAATCAAACATAAAAGTTTTAGCAACTTGCAGAGCTTATGAACATCCTGAATACGTAGATTTTAGAACAAAGGTGAAGATTGCTCTCTAAATTCAGAGAATATTATACTGCGCATACACATTTTCTATGCGATATGAATTGGATTTAGATACGATGAAAATGTATTCCCCCATACTTCTAAGCCATATGTTACATGGGTTGAATAATGATATATAGTGCAAAATGAGAATACTTTGTGGTACAGCGTGTCTTAATTTAAATAATATTCCGGCCTTCTTTCTTATCATCGCAGGGGGACAGCTGCCCCGCCCCCTCTTGAATTTCGGTAAACAGGCAAATTTTTCGAATACACAGAGATGCTTATAAAACACTTATATTTTCCGGGGCGATTCCAAGCACGCGTGCTTTGGATTGATGAATTTATACTAATCTCCAGTGTCGCTGTACCTACACTGACTCGTCGCTGTAATTTCTATTGTTTCTATGGTTTATTGTACGCTTGGTTAACTGAATCAAGTGTTTCACCTAAATAAAGTATGTCGTCATTCACACGTTAGTCACTTCGGGTCACGTGTTCATAACAACTTTGGCAAACCCAAAATGTCCAAGTTACTTTGTAATTATTTAAAAAATCCCTCTGTGCATGTTACTATGTCATTATTTGGTGATTTACTGACTGATAGGCATAGGCCAGGACGGGATTTAATAGATATAACTGTCGGACATTTCTGTCAAAACTATAAAGATATATAATGCAACCCCTCCCGGACCATAATTTAATCGGCTTCATATCAGACATTATTTTGTGCAGTTTCTTTCCTTCACTATGGCCCGGGACGGGGGCAGTATTGAATTAATAATAATTGTCTGAAAATCATAATTAACACTTTATTTGTATATGTACCGGCATTAAAATAGAGACGTTAGGGGTCATTAATTTAGGGCAAGGCCTCTATTTTTCATGCAAAAGATTGGGGAAGGTCTCACTATTTTCCACGCAACCAGAGTTGTACCTCGTGTAACACGGTGCAAAAGTTATACATCAAATATCTGCCCCCATTCTTATTCTATTCCAATAAACCTCGAGTATAATCAAAACCCTTTGTAATATGCCAAGGTGCAAGCCGCGAATGAGATCTGCCGAGTGGTCAAGCCAAATACACTGACGTCTTCGAAGTCACCATGACCGAGAGGACAGACTGACAAAAATGAGATTGCGACTGTGACTGACGAAATCACTGCTACAGTGATATAACGGATCACGTTATTACACAGACATAAAAAATCACCACAGATGACGCCCCGACGAAACAAATTGTAGTCCACGATTAAGGACGAAAAACACCAAGCGTTGAATTTTAAGACGCAGTTCTAAACTTAAAAATCATGCCACGATAAAAAAGCGAGCTGTAACACATGACAAGAAGAGACAAGTACATGAGCAATGAGGTATTTCAGTGTTTCAGGGTCGCTGAGAGGAAACGGCCCCCTTTCACACTAAGAATCTCTGATAAATAATTACCTAGAAACGCATATGAACCATTTAATATTCGAAAGCTTAGATATTAACCAAGCCAACTGCGCTTATGTTGTATCAAGTGCTTACTCAAGTATCATGTTACGGAAAATTTAAATAACCTTTAAAAATCCTTTGTGACAATGCAACAATATTCCCGGTAAAAAATTGTACACCAAATATCAAAGCTATCAGACAAGTAGTTTTTGGGAAACACTTTTTGACCAAAAATGACAAAAAGTGCGCCAAAACTGCAAAATTGTAGATTACGTTATAATTTGAATATCTCACATTTTGCCTATCCCTTTGAACCTGTATACCAAATATAAAAGCTATCAGACAAGTGCTTTTGGTGAAACATTTTTTTACTACCAAAATTGACAAAATTTACCTTAAAGGACATTAGCTGTAACTTTTTACTAATTTTTCACTACTCTGTTTCAATGTATCAACTACAGAATTTTACTATAATCCGATCATCATGACCAATGCTCGGTGTCCTGGTTGCCAACACGGCTTGTATATGTGAAATGACCATTGCTATTGTTGATAAATGTATTCTAGTCCGGATCTAGCTGAATACAAAATTTAAACAATAACAATGCAGATATCGATTATACTCATATAGGGTATATTTATGAGCTAAATATTAGGAATTTCCCATGGTTTACACTGCATGAAAACCCAATAATTCAGATAAATTCACATTAATGAGTTGCCTGTATTATAGTGTAATACACGTGAATTCACATGAATCCACATGAATACAGGCTTGCTGAATACAAAAAAATGGATTCTTGACTGTATTCATCTGTATATGCACTCTTCAGCTAAAATACAGGCAATAATTCATGTTAATACAGTAAGTATTATAGGGTTTTTATGCAGTGTTAGGGATTCAAACCAGAAACAGCAGATGATACACAAAACAAACAAAATTTTAAAAATGACCAAAGTTACAGCTAATGAGTCTTTAAGTCTAATGTGGTGTTCCGTATACTTTCATATATGTATATATACAAGAACGTATATCGAGTATATTTTACCCAGTGAAAGTACGATGAGGTAGGTAGAATACTACTACAAACCACAGGCGACGCGTATTTCCTCACAACTTTTACAAATCTGAAAAAGGCCATGCGCAGGAACCTATATACCAAATATCAAACCTATCTGACCTGCAGTCTTGAAGAAGAAGATTTTTTAAGATTTTTCGGCCAAAATGACAAAAACTGCCTTAAAAATACCACTATACAAATTTCACCACGATTTAAACAATCCAACTAAAGGTAACGCTAAAGAACCTGCATACAAGTTTCAACAAAATTTGGCGTGTGGTTACAGAGTTTTAATTAGCAATTCGCAGGATTTCCCTTTTTCTCATCATTTGCATATATTTGATACTGACATGTTCATGTGAACAAATTCACATCTCCACCCTCGCGTGCACCTGTACACCAAGTAATAAGATGGTAGGTGCTGTGGTTTTGGAGTTTTTTATGTGGATGGACACACATCCGCACATACTATAATACATAGGTACATACATACATACATACATTCATACATACATACATACATACATACATACATACATACATACATACATACATACATACATACATACATACACACATACATACATAATTATAGTGTGACATACAGACGCTACCAACTCACCATATAAGCTCTCTTTGGTATATATATACATACCGAAATGTGAGCTAAAACCTTCAAAAAGATCTACATTCTGCCAACATTGTTTGAGCCAGTCACAAAATTAAAGTTACAAATACTGGGTGGAGTAAGTGAGAGTATGTTCTGAGTGAAAAGCGAGACTATACGTATACTGAGAGTAATATAGTTCAAAGTAAGACCTTGCAAGAAAAGTTGTATTTAACTAAGGACTAAAGGAAAAAAGAGATACTTCAAGAGGATTTACACTCTGCAATTGATTGAAGAAAGCATACTCTGAGGTAAGTCATACAAGTAGGATTTTTTCAAACTTGCTCTTCTTACTCAGCTCGCTCTTGTGCTGACAAATAAAGGGCAAGCACTGCTGATATTTCAGGGAAAGTTTCCTACGTTCACAAAGATTTCATATTGAGTACTTTTTAATTGTTGAGTGCAGCATCTATTGCTTGCACAATAAGAACCAGTGCTAAATTCAACCATCCCCTCTAAAGTGAATTCAGTATTAATTGTGATTGTTGGCCATGATTTTCAGTAATTTTGTTCAGTGTTTCAAGTTTGGATTTCTATTTCCTACTGCACTATGAAAAACCTATTCTTTAGTATCTCAACACAGCGACCATATTAGTAATAACCTTTTTTTATTGTTGTCAAATTCAAGTCCACATTTCAATTCAATTTGTAGTGATACCAGTGCTGATTGTACACGCTGTGTTGTGAAGACAAATTCTCCGAATTTCATTATCTTCAGGGAATTGAAAAAGACTCTGTATCTGTTACAAGGAATAAAAATGCTAAAAAATAGTCCAAAGTTCATGATATCAGGGTTTTTTATTTAAGAAATACACGCACAGATGAACAAGTTGTTAAATACATTTGCTTTACTTGAAAAAAATATCCAAAACTAACAGAATTAACCATGCTGTTCACACGATTTGCTGAATGAGGAAAAACAGACACTTATAATTGATGAATCAAAGTGAGACTTATGTGGGTCACTGTGTTCAATGGGCATGCATTGAAAGATATGGTGTGGTGCACATCTTGAAAGGTATGACTGTGATCTGAAAGTCATGCGCATGACATCTTGTTGAGCAAATCCTGAAATATGGCATATTATGCTTCACAAACCATCCTTAGTACTTTAATACTATTAGTATACAGTGAATATTTTCATTTGGGTAATTATTGATTTTGGCGGAAAAAAAGATAATCCATTAAAGATACAAATGGACAGTTACATAGCAAGCTATGCACTCAAAACTGTACGTAAAGTACTAACTACTACAGTATGATGAGAGTACATGTGAAATGCAAGGTAACCTCGATGTTGGAGACACCTTGACCAGTGGATAGGGTAATGAACTCACTATCTGAGGTGGTAAATTCGAGACCCGGTTCAAGAGCGGGTAGGTCCAGAGTAAATGACTCACTGTTGGAGGACGGTGAGTTCAAGACTCTAGCACAGTGTTGTGCTCATCCTGTAATTTGGCTAACGCCCGTTGGATGATAGACTGATAAAAAAGGTGAAACAATTCTGGACATAAAGCCCAAAGAATGGATATTCAAATGACCAAATAATCAACAAGCACTGCTCATGAGACAAGTGTTAATGCACCTTTATGTCACAGCAGACCATATATGAACTGATCACATGTTTCATTATATATTGCAGTTTTGCGTAAATTTAATCTTTTGCCACATGTTTGCAACTTCATTGAAAGTTTTCCATGATCAACATCATGAATAATATTCACCACATATTAATTCTAAAGGTCATTAAGTATACAAATGTGTAATTAGCTGAAATAAAGAATACTGTCTTGGACTTCTCTCATTGTATCATCATTTATATGGCAAGTGTAATTGCCTTTGGTCAAGTCCTTTATGTTCTGTATGCCAAACTGTGAAAGCTCATTAGATATGCAAATTAGATGACATAAAAATGCGAAATGATTTTCAATATTGTTTTAACCTGGTACAATGTACATACCATGTATCACCTCCTTTGATCAAGTAATCCTGGTAACTATCCCTAATTAGAAAAGTTCATTAAGTGTGCAAATTAGGAATTGGTTGAAGTAAAATTGCTACATGACTTTTAATATTCTTTTATCATAGTATCTTCAATGTACATAGCAAGTTTCATCAACTTTGGTTGAGTCAATAAAGATATAAATCCTTAATTAGGAAAGTTCATTAAAGATGAAAAATTAGGAATTGGCTGATTTAAAAATGTTTAACATCTTGCAATAATGTTGTATCACAGTACCTTTAATGTAGTTATACCACTCTCCGCCTCGTGCCCATTGTTCTCACCATGCATTCTAATTTCCATAACCGAATATTTTATAATACCACCTGGCTTTCTTTTGTTTAAAAAGTGTCCGATTTACAAGTTCTTTTGTTTAAAAGTGTCCGATTTACAAGTAAATCGGAGTTCTTTTGTTAAAAACTGTCCGCTTACTAGTAAATCGGACACTTTTAAACAAAAGAACTTGTAAAATGGACACTTTTTAAACAAAAGAAAATCACATGGCGACGACTAGTAAAAAAAACAAATGCGAGACATTAACCAGAAGGAATTTATTTCACCATCAAGTACAGAGTAACGACTAAATTAATTTTGCATGACTGTACATCTCAAAATCAATTACAGGTCACCATGAAATAACGGTATTGATTGCAAATATCACTTCTGTGTTAGGGTTATTGTTATCATGATCATTCGAAGCTGAAATTTAAGACTTCAAAGTCAGTTGTCAAACACTGAATGTGGAGATTTCAGTCGCCTTTGGTAAAGTTAAATCTAGCTATAGGAAACACACACGCAGTACCACAGTCATTGTGGATCTAGACATATTGTTTTTTTGTACTTGCAGTTTCTGTTGCGCCTTTCTCTGATGTGGCTGTGTAGCTTGGTCTTCCGATTGTGGCCGTTAGCACTGGCGTGACAGGGGACTTTTCTTTTCCATCTTTGGCTTTGGTAGTTGAAGTGCACCGGATAAAGCTTTCATTTGTACGACATCCGCCATATCGAACTACGTAGAGCGACTCGGCAATTGCGTGTATGCTGCTCAAAGTTTTCGACCCAAATGAGCAAAGCGTGATTCTAATGTCGATCTGCAAACACCCTTTCACTTCATTCAACCAACCAATCAATCAAGCAAATTCATACAATTCTAATAAGACCAGGTGCTCAACCACGTCATCGCACTACAATAGCGACACATGTCACTTTGTTTTATCCAATCATGGGTTGTTTTTTTATACTTTCGTTCAACAAGGTGTCAAAACGCGTCAATGTTTTCCTGCCAAAGTTTCAGTGCACTGCACTAAAATTACAAATAAAAACTTTCGGCGTGCAAACAAGGCTCTAAAACTCGGCAAATTCGTGGTATAACACGGTAAGCGAACTCGTAGTCGGCGGTTTACGGAATTAACGGTACATTTTGCCATAAAACTCCTCGGCCCTGCGGGCCTCGGAGTTTTACTGGCAAACTGTACCGTTAAATTCCGTAAACCGCCTCCTACTCGTCCGCTTACCTATAGATAGCAAGTTTTGTAAACTTCGGGGGTCAATTCAGATAAATATCCCCATTTGGAAAGTTCATTGAACATGCAAATTAGGTATTGCCTGAAGTAAAAATGCTTAATGACTTTGAATGTTGTTGAATCATAGTGTTTTCAGCGTATGTAGTAAGTTTCATCAACTTTGGTCAAGTCAATCAAGATATATATCCCTAATTAGACAAGCGACCAAGCCGCCGATATAGCTCCACTGTGTTTATGTAGAGAATAACTATTTTTGACACATGTTGATGAAGAAGGTGGAAATCTTTGATAGCTCATTTCAGTGGCCAGAAAAAAGTGAATAGAATAGCTGCTAAAATACACAATTGAAAATGTCATCATACTTTGAATATATCACATCAGATCATCCCTAGGAACATGTCAACCAAAGCTATCTGATAAGTAGTTTTTTGAGAATAAAATTTTCTGACCAAAAATGGCAACAATTGCCTCAAAAAATAAATATTGCAGATTTCATCATAATTTCTATAAATATCATTTAGTTCATCTATAAAAACCTGTATACCAAATTTCAAAGCTATCAGATGAGTAGTTTTGGAAATACACATTTTTTGACCAAAAATGGCAAAAAATGCCCCAAAAATACAAAATTACAGATTTCATCAGAAATTCAATACATATTACTTAGTTCATCTATAGAAACCTGTATACCAAATTTCAAAACCATAAGACCAGTACTTTTAGAGAAATACATTTTTTGACCAAAAATGGCAAAAATTGCCTTAAAAATGCAAATTTGCATATTTCTGCACAATTTGAACAAATCTGAAATAGATCATCCCAAGGGACATATGTACCAAATATCAAAGCTATCTGACTGGTAGTTTTGTAGAAGGAGATTTTTAAAGATTTTTTTACCAAAAATGACAAAAATTGCCTTAAAAATACAAATATGCAAATTTCACCACAATTTGAACAAATCTGACTGAAGTCACCCTAAGTAAACTGCATATCAAATTTCAAAGCAATCGGACAAGCAGTTTCAGAGAAGAAGATTTTTTTACCAAAAACACCGAAAAATGCCCCCAAAATACAAATATGCAAATTTCACCACGATTTGAATAAAGTTAAGTAAGGTCACCCCAAGTAAACTGCATGTAAAATTTCAAAGCAATTGGACTTGCTGTTTTAGAGGAGGAGGCAATTGTTGACGGACGACGACAGACGACAACAACGGAAAATCAACCTATTTGATAAGCTCCCCGTGGCTGACAGTGGAGCTATATAAATATGCAATTAGGAATTGCAATGAAGTAAAAATGCTTGATAACTTTCAATAATGTTATATAGTATCTTCTATATACATTGCAAGTTTTGTTAACTTTGGTAGAGTCAATCCATATACGGTAACTATATATACCCAATTAGGACAATTCATTAAATATGCAAATTGGCAATAATCTTTCATGTAACCCCTTACTATCTTTCACAGCTGATATATCCTGGTGTGATTAACATTTGTAGCAAATCTAATCAAATTGTGTGCAGTCATTCTCAATGTATATCAGTTGTTTTCATCATTAATCATGCAAATTAGCAAAAAGTATGCAAGCCACACCCACCAAAAACTAATCAGTCTTGCCATTTGCTAACTAAATCTATGTACCAGATTTGATTTTAATCTAATGAGCCGTTTTTGAGATATACGGCCAACATCTGGATAAATAGACACACAGACATCACTGCGACATAAGCTCATGTATTACACATGAGCTAAAATGATGCATTTAAATTTGACTATCCTTAGGCTGGGTTGACATATAACGGTTAGTGGGGGCTGGAGGAATCGCGATTGAAATTTTATTTTTTCAGATCCCCCCCCCGATTTTCGTAGAGCCGCATATTTATTGGGTATGCATTCAAAGAAAAAAAAACATGTATTTGGCAGTTCTGCTCACAGATGTACAACACTGCTTGTTATTAGCAATTTGTAGAGCCATATTCCTAACGCAAGTTCTCTAATATTTAAACACATCAGTGGACTTTTTTGATTTATCAGTCCAAGTCAACTTTAGCTAAATCCAACTCTGGCAATGCCAATGGCACCTGCTGAAGAACATACAAAATGACGATCATGAGAGAGTATGCAAATTGTGAATTCCTGCATACATTATATGCTTAAACGTTTTACGAAATTGACAATACTGTAAGGTAAAAATATTCTATCAAATAAACGTTTAAATCTCTGACATGTTTGGTGTAACAATGGTAAATTTGGTAAAATCAAAACATTTAGTCACATTTTTCATTTAAATTAGTCTTTACTGAACAAAGTTTTACTTTAATTTGTGTTTTATTATTTTACTATGAGAATGTGAAAATTTAGAAAATTTAGCATGGTAACCCCCATTTTTTTTCTTTAATATTTGATTATTCCCATATGCCAGAACTCAAAACTCCCTGATAACTTTCAAGTCTCCTGCTCTTCCATGTGCTGCTTTCTGGCCTGATCTTATGTACAAGTAGTTTCACTGCCATGAGCGTCACATGACCCAAACTCTCCTTCAGCTATTTCATTGTCAGAGCTATCTCTGTCACTGCTGGTATGCAGTGACAGTAACACTGCCCATTGACAGCAGAAGCAGGGCAGGAGCAGTATTAACTTTGATAATTTTGACAATAATTTTGTTCAGTTTATACAACTGCATTCTTGCTCTTTTTCCTACAGCATATTGCAGTTCGAACTGTCCAGTATTCAGCTTGCGAACACAGTCTGTGAATATGTATCCTGCACTTGTATCACAGACATATGACTTTACTCTGGAGTCTATAATTCAATTACCACCAAATATTCACATATGCAGGCTTTTGATGACAAACTGAATATTGTGTGTTTCAGCATGCTGTAGGGAGACAGCAAGAACTGTATTTGATATATTGCATAGAAATATTGAAAACATACAACAGGTGCTGACAGGTGCAGCAGTGCTCCGATACTAATTGGCCTACTTGTTTGTTTTTTTAATGAAAATACATACATGTAAAGTGTACATCTTTTCAAGACAAAAATAGTGAAATGCGACAAAATGCTTCTAGATCTTGTTTAATTATTGCTAACATTAGAACAATTGGATGACATTGAAATGTTATTCATTTTCATTGAATTACCCACCAAACCTTGGAATTGTAAAAAGGGAAGCAAAATATTTTCATATCCCCCTTCAGGCAGAGCAAAATTTTCAAGTCCCCCCTCTACTACCCCAAAAGTTTTCGACTCCCCCCTCATTTTGTGAACGCAGCCATACATTGCAATGGAAAATGTGCAAATACCATCTTTCTATGCAACTGATTTACTTGTAATAACGAAAGCAGTCTAGATGTTTGTCAGTGATGTCACCATAGTTTGCTTTACTCACATGGATAACTAAGCTGTATATATGGTGTATTTGTAGACATCTGTCTCTCATTAGCAAACAACCATCAAGCAAACTATCTTTAAACAACGAAAAGTAAAAACATTAATTTGCACCTACAGGGTATAATTTCAATGAAAAGTATTTCATTATTGAAATAAGAATGTGACATAAGAAGATTTACAGGAAGATTTATAATAGCAGAGGTATAATTGCTCAATCTTGATAATTTTGATATTTATAGTGTGGTGAGTGTCAACTGCACCTGCTTGCCACTAATTATGCTGAAGTGCTTTCAGCTTTCTAAACAGTCTGGATATCTTATCTATGAATAGCCTGAACTGAAATTCACTTTATCACGGTAACAATGTTGACATATACATACAGGCTGTGTTAACTAGATGAATACAGACATTTTGACATACTTTAGCCAACAGAGTAGGTGATAACAGAACAAAATTTCCAGAAAAATGAAATCTGGAGCTGCATACTCTCGAATATCATTTGGCTTGAAACAGGTTTCTAATTTTTGTCACTCAAAAATCCCTTTGGCTCAAAGTTGGTAGTCAGCGAAGATTTTTTGACCACAAACAGGAAAAACTGACCCAAAATACAAATATGCAAAATCACTGCAATTTGACAAACCTGACATGTCACCCCTAGCAACCTGCACATCAATTTCAACTTGTGCAACAAACTGTTTTTAGAGATTTTTTGACCAAAATGGGAATTGTCCCGAACTTACAAAGTCCGCAATTGTTCGAACAAACTCTGGTTACCTCTAGCAAACCACATACCAAATTTCAGACCAATAGGACAAACGATTTCAGAGTCGAAGATTTTTTGACAAAAAAAACCAACAAAATTGCTGGAAAATACAAATATGCAAAATTTGAACTTCAGTTTTCCCTGAGAACCTGCAACTGAACTAGCAGTTCCTGAAAAGAAGATGAATGTTGATGGAACACAGAGGATGGAGGACTGAGGACAATCCACTTATCTGAATAAAGCTCTGTGTCATTGACAGCAGGCTAAAATCTCACTTATGAAGCAGTCTGTAAGAAGTGTTGTGCTTCAGGAGCAAAATTAGTGTGAAAGGAAGATATTGCATAGCACTGATTCTCACTACATGAAAGATGAAACACACATGCAAAGAAAATATCTGTAAAGGCATTTTTCCATCAAAGTCACAATACTCAACATCGTCAAACTCTAAGGTGATGTTGAACTTGTTCACCCATAATGCAACTAACATTATGTAACTTGACACCCCCTGAAAAAGATCTCACGAAAGATGATATAGTTAAAATTGGTAAATAGGTGCTTTAATTGAACTATATAGAGACCTCCTGCATGTGATAAAAAGAAATATGTTTGAATGAAATCTTATTTGAAATTCTCAATGTTTGTGCTTGCAATTCAGTGAGAAGACTCAAAATCACCAACAAAGTATTGCTGTTTTTTCTGTATTGCCCTTTGCATGATAAAAAATTAAACAGAGAGCAGGCCATCACATTGACATTTCAGATCTTATCACATTTGAAGACAATTACTGGACATACATGGGTCATGGTGCACTATCCTCAGTTCACACATGCCAAAGTAATAGCTCCAGACATGAAAATAATAATGGCTTGCAAATTTTGATAATATCAGAAAGAAAGTAACATTGCATATATGTATGCTCCAATACATTGTCCTTGTGTCTAGGGATTAAAAAGCTATTTAAGTTTGTCAGAATTACATCATCCATCAATTTTACTCCTTTGTACATGTATGTATCATTTATATGAAGATGCAATCCACATGGGGATTGGACTACCGTAATCATACCAGTGTGATAATAATTATGATCCTGCATTTGCATTGCCTAGGAGTAGTCTATAGTGATAGTGAAACTGTAGTCTCTTGTAAATGTTTGCTTTCCTAATGCTAGCTATGGCTCAGCTTTTAACATGGCATTTCAGTTATTTCCAGTCCCTGTTGTACAAAACTTTTTCCTGCACATGGTATTTTTCAGCTTCAGACTTTGTTACTGTGACAAAAAGTGCCTGTCAATGGCTTCTTCCTCAGCCTCAGTCGGTGGTACTTTTCATCCATGAATGTAGCATGCTTCCTTCCTATGGAAAGGTAAGAAATGAGAATTGAACAATTTAAAAATTAGAGACACTGAACTTTGATCATTGTTTGAAACTCTTTTCATGTTCAGGATGTCAGTTTGTTAATCCTCTTTCTCCCAGGTGGTATTTATTTCTATGGTTTGTCTATGGAGCCTGTTGTAAAGAGGATTATATGGATTCATGATACTGCCAGGCATCAAATTAGTGTTGTTCAATGATAGCCTACACTTGAGTATAACCCCTCACATTGTCTAATATTCACCCCATGATAATTCCTTCCAAAGCCCTCCCAAAAAGTAAAATCCATGGCAAAGTCTTCCAAAGGAACCGATTTTAAAGATCCCATTCAAAGCAAACAATCACACAGAAATACCTTGTTAAAGCAAAGCAGTCTGTGGTACTGTCTCAGATTTTAAAGCAGGGGGTTGAATGGAGGGAAATCACTTGCTTAACTGACATAGTTTCTATGGAATTTAACTTGAATAATGCAATACAGTATAGATAAAAGCTACATTTAGCATCCACTACATCCTGACTAAAAGGCCACTTTGAGACTGGTTTGATTAGCTGTAATACATAAACTACACATTTGCATAGACATCACAAAAACACACATCATTAGACAGTAATTAAAGGGACAGTACACCTGTTACTTTTCTGATTTAAAAAAAAAATGTTTTTGTACCAACTAAACTATCTTTTCTTCTCCCTTGAAATGTCAAGTTTTCACCTAATCAAAGTGCACTGTAAATTTTGGTGTGGAATAAAATTAATTTGCTAACAATCACAATTTCATATATGCTGTCTTCACAAGTTAAACACTGACATACAACATGCTTTTCTCAATAGAAAAAGACAGTGCAGTTGGTACAATTGAACACAAAATTAATAACAATATCATCAAAACTTACAGCTACTGTTCTGAGGGAACAAACAGAGTGTCTGACATTTGTTCTGAATAGATAGGTTGCAGTCAACTCAGATTGTATAGTTTGTTTTGAAATATTGTCAATATAAAAAAGGTTTCACTGAATTTCCCTGGATACCACAGAATCTGGTTTTGATGATATGAATATATGCAACCTATTTATACACATATCTAATGGAACCCGGATGTGACAGGATCAGACTCAGAGATGGTGGAGATCTTTTCACAAAAGCAGTTTATACCTCACTTAAAAGGGAAGAAAGGACAGGATAAAGGTCAAGAAGAGGTATTACTGCAGAAAACTTGGGAAGGAGAATAAAATTCCACAGTTTAATATCATCATTACTTCACGTCAGTGCCACATCCAAGCTGCCATGAGTGAGAGGAACAAAGAAACCCTATCAATGATAATTCATCCCTCTAGTGTGCATAAATGAGGTCTATATCTAGAAACATACTGACTGGCTGTAGGCCCTAATGACTGAAAGTTACTAAAATAATTTCCCCTTAACTTAAGAATTAAAGGAAATTATTTAATTTCAGGTAACTCACAACTTAACAGGCAAACACATGTACATGTACTGTGTTGTCCTTACAACCACTCAGTACACTGGCAAGGCGTCAGTATATCATTAACAATTCACTGACCAGTTTTATATGGCTTCTCTTTCTCATTTCCAGAAGAACATGGTGCTTTCTTTTCCTTTGCATCTTTTCCCTTGAAGCTAAGCAAAAACAACAGCCCGTACGAAAGATCAAAACTTGCTACATATTAGTACATATATGTTACAAATTTGATACACACTTTAATTGAACATGTGAAATATGCACCAAGTTTGTACTAGTTTGGTACACACTATGGGATTTTCACCATGGTAGTTGTGAAATTTGTACCAAGCTTGTAGATATATGTGAAATACATATCAAGTTTGGTACGAACTTCAGATTTTCTTAGCTGTCCCACGTGGCACTGTTTTATCACAGAACTGAAACAATGATCGAACTACTACGGTAACCCTGTGTTCATTGTACAAAATGACAAATTAATTCTTTTTTAAATTAATTCTTTTTTAAATTTAAAAATTTTAAATACTCTCGGTTGTTAAAAACATATGAATTAGGTTACGCGTGGAATGTACAAATTTATCAAACCATGGAGGTATAGCTAAATCCATGATCAAACTATTGCAACATCATGAATGAAAAACATCAAAAGTCAACTAAAACTTAGTTCAGCTGCCATTTTTTCAAACAGTTTCCTTGGACATATTTTAAATGATAAGGATCCAAAATGGTACTCGAATTCCAGTTAAAGACTTTTTTTGTTCCGTTTACTAGTCGTAACCACTGAAAGTATACCTGTCATATGTCCGCCAAAACACATTCACACTGTCATACCAGTATGCTCAGAGCAGGGAAGTCATTGTCACGGCTATAAATCATGATCGTTACTTGCATTATTACACATGTCCAAAGACCATGGATCCCAGCTGACACCAAATGTCTTCAAATGATTGATTTCAAGTGCATAAAAGTTGGTCAAAAAGTAATATACTCTCCCATTTCTCGAGAAACTGACATTTCCGATAAATGAGAGCATCGAGGTCACAGGTCACACAGATAATTATGTATTCGAACTTCAACCTTACAAGATCACATGTCGTGAAAAGAGACATCTGATTGGCTAGTTTTGCCAACACCAGCATTTGAACTCCAGTACCACTAAGGAAGTCATGCATTGCTTCAGCTGTCAAATTTACAACGTTTTTACCCGCCGTTTTGGGGAGAAATTGTAGATTATTTCTATCATCGGACGATTAAGGGAACAAAGAAGAGATTTGGGAGTACAATTGTTGTTTGAAATTGAAGGACATTGCCTGCATTCGACACCGAGAGTTCATGTAAGTTAAACACATTCAGTAGATCATATGGATGTCCGTTATACACTCAAATGGCCTTGGACAATTCCGCGGGATTTCAGTTAAGTTTCAAGCTAGAGTTCGCTGCTTTGACACTTTCCATGCCACAGAGGACTATTTCAAACCAACCACTGTTCTTTGAGAACATCATGATGACAAGAAGTGAGACTGTCCGTATCGATCATTGCATTGGGACTTATGATAGAAACTCCACTGCATGCATGCTGTGCATTGGACAAATCGGACATGGCAGAGTTACTTTCGTCACAGTTGTCAGTATCTACTGGTGGAAGAAATATGTTTGGACTCGGCAGAACTAATCTATCATCCAAGTGATGTGGAATTTGGTTGTGTTTAGTTGTTTTGCTTTTTGAAGTTGGACTGTAAGTGTCTGTTCAAATATCGCTGTTAAGTCAAGGTCATCACATACTCCACGGAAGTTTTTATTTTTTTTGTAGCTATGGACATTGTTTTTCCATGATTTTGCGTTTTGATTTGAACATGTAAATAATACAACATTAACTTAAAACTCTCATGTTTTCCATGTACATTCCATCGGAAAGGTATTTGAAATGTTTAAAGTGAATTTTATTCGTCAACAAAGTATATGTCACAAAAATTACAAAATGTTTTGAATAAGTTTTTTATAGTTAACTATCTATGAGACTTTAACATAATATTTTTTCACTATTCAGTTTCTATTTGGTACACATTGAAAAAAATTGTGATCGGTATGATCTTCTTAAAGAGACAGAATTTACCATTTTTCAATGTAAATTCCATTGTCAGAGAATATTTTGAATTATAGTGTACTGTACATATATGCCAAAAAGAATATATTTTACAGCTCATTTTAAGTATAAAGTACAAAGATTGTATGTTTATGACAGTAGAGATACTGTATTCTACAGTAATATATTGTGTTTTTAGTTAACAAATTTATTGTCTGAGAAGTTTTTTTCTTTTTACAGTGTAGTGTAGTTGAATGTGTCATAGGGTGAGTGCGTGTTGGATGTAGTAATATCCTCTCAACTTTTTCATAGATGTTCAAACCTAGCATCTGGATACATGACTTGAAGGTGAATTTTAGAATGTGCTGCTCACAAGGTAAACATATCTAAAGAGTGTACATTTATAAGCCAGTTTAGAAAGAATCATTTGTTTACAATACAATGGGGAGTAGCAGCACGATGATGTCATGTACCACATGTTGTGTGAGCATTACTTTGAAAAAGACGCTGTCAGGAATTACAATCATCTAAATCCCCTGAAATGTTACCAGGGCAACAGTATGTCTGCTGTTGCTAAGGCAACAGATACCATGCCCCAGATATTGAATTCCCCCCCCCCCCGCGCATCTCCAAGCTTGGTGCACACTCAATACAAACAAAAACAAAATGACCTCTACATTCTCTGTACAAACTTGGTGCAATGTTCATCACACTTTCCACACATACTTGCTGCAAACTTAGCCTATTCTTGAATCAAAGTGTATATAACTGACTAGCAAGATTGGTGCTTGTTTGGATGTCAGAATTTGTATCAAGTATGTAACAAGTAAGGAATGCAAACTTGTGGCAAATTGTGGTCTTTCGTAAGGGAGCATACATGTATAAATCATTTAGCAAAACTAAATATTTTTACCTGCAGTCATGTAACTGAATATTCATCTTAGAAATGCAGAATGTCTGTATTTGACATTGCAGAAGAAGAGATAACTTATGCTCACTACTCAATCATGATTTGGGAATACCTGCCAGACAGTATCACTTTCCCACCTGCACAGTCAGTAAAAAGCAGTATTGAGCCAAAACTATATGTATTTTCAACCACTTGGCTTTATATATTGTAACAGCTTTAGTCTGAAAATCATGTGTACAGTATCTCTGTCTTCAGGGACCTTCAAATCTTCAAGTCTATGTTAAAATGCAACGTATGGGACATGTTTTGCTTCACAAGTTTTACTACCTTTTAGGTAAAAAAACAATTAACAAGGAGAATATTCCCAAATCATGATAGTGGAGAAAGAAGGCTAAAAATGAGCTTTTAAAAACAAGGTAACTTTCATTCTCATATTTTCAAATGACTTTGAATGGGAGACGTGATCTATTTACAATGCCAAATTTCCTTCAGTTAAAACACTCTAGACTGTAATGAAGCCTGATCTTCCAGTCCATCAATTTCATGTTCTGTGAGCACCATGCCCCCAAGAAATTTGCAAGATGCAAGAACAAGAGCATGTGCAGCATTCTGAGACAGTTGATGAATCCCAGGCACCAGGAAAAAGTTTATTTACAAAACATGCACAGACTATCATGTTTGCAATTTTCTTGGCAATTGATAGTTTTAGCTACATGAATATGGCACATACAGCCCCTTATATTTTAGGAGGGAGGTTGATGCAGTTGGTCTATATTAATAAGTTCGATGATGGAAAACCAACTCCGTTTTTGGCCTAAAAGATTGAAAAGCAAACAAAGTGATACTTTGGAATGAAATTTATGTACAGTATACATGTAGTTCATCATGTGAGTGTTTGATGTTGATGACATCTTGTTTATCTTTTTTTGAAGTGATCGGATTGGTTGATATGCAAATGAGCCATTGGTTATTTGAGTCCACAACTGCAGAAGTGCCTTTGCTCAACTACGACAAAACAAGGAAGTAACAACAACAAATGCATAAAATGGTCTTATTTATTCCTATTTGTACACACATACTGTTGCAAAGTATTTGTACCATGATAACATGACTTCTAGATGCATGATACTATCTGAGTCTATCTGGCATATATTTATACTGCATTAGGAAAATTATTCAGAACTTACAATATCACTTTTACGATCAACATCCTTGGGACAGAAATTCATGACAGCGACCTCAGGACTGGGATCCATGGTAGTGTCCTAGGACAGGTATCCATGACAACATCTTCACCCAACTCCTATAGCTTTAAAAGAACAAATCACATACACACCGCAGTGAGTTCAAAATGAAAGCTAATGACTCTGAGTCTTTATCACCACTTCTACAACCTTGGCACTTTTCCCCCATGATTCAAAATAAATCAAATTGATGAAGCCCTAAACTGCAACTTCTGTGACAAATTTTACCCGTTTTTGTAAAAAATCATTGAGTTATAAATGGCGAAAATGGCTTTCCCGTATTATAGCAACCCAGAAGCTAGCACACGTGTAAAAATCAGCCTTGGTAAACTTCCCCTTTAAATAGCACAGACTGCAATTTTTAAAATTTCATCAAACTTACAGCTACTGGACCCCATTAAAGAGTATAAAATTGTATTTTTAATCAGAGTTCTCCACAGGCCCATTAAATGTGGCAGCTAGCTGAGTGTTGGAATTACCCACTTACAAAACATGTAACAAAATAAGGCCACTTGGTTGGAATGTGACGTTCTTCTTTCAACTCTGTATTTTTGCGGTAGTTTTTGAAGGATTAAACATTCGGTTTTTATCAGTGTCAATACTCTTACAAAGTGTTTCAATTTCAAGGAAAATTTTTTTCTAGAAACTGACTGGCTTCATGCTACATGTAACTTCACTTGATACACAGTTAAGTTCCATGTAGTTACAAAGTTTTTATTCTCAATTGCTTTTTGAGTATAAATTTATCATGTACCCATAATGTCTACTGTGTGGAGTGACATATTTAGGAAAGCTGTGTCGGGTACTCAAATTTCATGCAAATAATACGCTAGTGTTACGCTAACATATGAAAAAGATGCAGCACAATTTTTTCAATCAGTCGAGACCACTGATTTTGCAATATCAAGATTTATTGTTTTAATTTGTAAACAGAATTGCTTTTTACCAATATGTCAGAGAATTTGCCGTCTTGATGTTAAGAAATGGACGGTTTCATTTGATTTGTGAATACAGACTTGGGGGGTAGAACTTGAGAAAAAAGGGATGGGAGTGTCTCCTGATTTCATGCATACCAATTAACCCCCAGACCCACCTGCTCATAATTACTGAAGTCTCCCTCAGTTGAGTTTGGTACAAGAAACATAGATTTTGATTGTTATTGGGAATTAAAATATACCATGAGCGTTAACACACTGAAATCTTGAAAATGTTTTGATAGTATAGCATGCCAGGAAATAAAGATTGTTCATGCTTCCATGTTGATTTATTCTCAGCAAAGTCAGCCACACGTCTGAATTAAATTCTGAGTGAATTGCAAACCATTGAAGACATGGGAACTTGGTACATGATTATGGATTGTGAAACATAAATTAGGCTTACCCCTTCAGCATGGCTGACTTTCTGATTAATTTTTTTTCCAAAGGATATGCTCGATAAACAATAATTATTGCTTATGAACTTTATATTTATTAGCCAAGATTTAGTTTCAAACTCCCAAGAATACTATAATATTAACACATAATCTACGTATTCTTACTTCACTTGATGATATAATGTTTTAATAAAATCTCTTTCACCCAGGCCCATAGAAAAACTTCAAATATATTATATGTAGACAAAGAGGAAATATATAGGGGAAAGAGCTTTCCTTAAAGATACTTAAAAATACAACAATTATTGAATGTTTGGACTGGCCTAGGTATTCTAAGCTGGATTCGAATGCACAGTCAAAGGCAATGTGACGCCAATGGTAAAGGCTTACATTCACTGGGAAAGGGCTAAACGAAGGGTCATAGCGAAGAATCAAGCGACAACTGAACAAAAGAAGAGTGAGCTCTGTCTCCAAAAATCTCCAGATTTCCGGTGGAAGCGCATGTTGGACATGGCCCAGACGCGCACCGTTTGCGCTTCCACTGAAAGATTGGAGATTTTTTGAGACAGAGCTCATAATATTAGCTGCAGTAGGACTCGGACTAAGTCACCTCGACCCCTGTCCGTTTCGACCCCAGTATTTCACACTCTCTTGTTGTGCTCACCTCTACCTTGTCATATCTTTCTTGTTTCATGACGTTTTACTGAATATATCATGTATCTTTCCTGGGAAAATTGGCTTCTAAACGAACAATTTAGCTGTTTCGATACACAAAATGCGGAGACACTTTTACGACCAAGCGCAGCGCGCAGACTGTTCATAGTTTTTGGCGACTTTGATGGACCCGGCCTAGCCCTACGTACAATGCTGTGTGTTCCCAGAGTTATATGGGGAGGCCGTATAAGGCCGGGAACACACAGGGCTAGGACACCGGCCGGTAACCACAGAGGTCTGCCAGTTGCGAGCTCGGCCAGTGCCCGCGCCGTGTGAGAGGTCTACCACTTACCACAGTCCCTCTATCCATAGAGGGACTGTGCACTTACATTGCGTGCAATACATTTTCTCTTCACTGTCAACAGATGCTTTTATATGCATGCCAATTTTAGTTTTTTTATGTTATTTTGTTGAATATTCAGTAAGCAACGAGAACGTCTGACGTTCAACTCTGAAAAACACATTGGTCGACCTCATCCACGGTCCCTCCACAAAAAGGGCCGTGCCTCACCCTTTCAGCAGATCGCGGGTAGGGAGTACGATCGAGAGGTATAAATTGGCAGTAACAATGACTTAATCATTGATCGTTGGATGAATAACGTTTTATGCTATGGTTTGACGGTAGTAAATCGTAGGTTCAAAGGTATTTTAATGGAAAGCAAAATACGAATACCACATTCCGGCCGATGTCATCGTGTAGTTAGCGTTGAAGCGAGATAACCTCCATGGCGGAAGGAAGTTTGCAAACATCGCGCCCATGAATGACATTGACATTGCTTAGCGAGACCTAGAAAATAGAAGAATACTGTAGTCTCATCATATAACCATAATCCTACTGGCCCAGCTCGCAACTGACTGACCTCTTTTTTTCGGCCCGGCCTGGCCCTGCATCAAAATTACACGGCGGCCGTGGTATGCATAACCGCGGCCGCTGTGTAATGAACCACACGTAACTGTGCCCTGATTACCGTGCTGTGTGTTCCCGGCGTTATACGGGTCCCACCGCACACAATGTATCTGTCGAGCCGTTCGGGTGCGTTCCCGACGTTACAAGGTTCCACTAAAGTCTTTCAAAGTGCTATGAGCATCGAAAAATCTGAGGACGTACTTTCGAGATGATAATGATACAAGTTTCATTCATACCGAAGGGGTCGAAACGGTCAGGGGTCGAGCGTGGGTCGAGTGACTCGTAGAAGCCACTGCAGCTCACAAGTTACCCGCGACAAAAATCGGGAAAGGGTTATTAACTTCATAACAGCCGCACAGTGTCTTATAGGAATACAAAGCAGTGGGCACTTACCACTATCTTTCTTTAACTTGAACAAAAACCGGGAACGTAGTTAGTGTTCGGTAGATGTGCTGTACCACGACCCTCCACGACCGTGGCTGTACAGTCGGTCTCTCTCGCTGGCTGAAGTTGTTCGCACTAGTTACGCACACACGGCAGACATAACCATCCGAGTTCAGAATATAGTGCGTGCCGTGTTGGGCTTAATTGACACGTTAAAGGTTGATAGTTTGGTGTAATTGTTTGACATTAAGCAAGTACTATACTTTTAAACAATTACTAAGAAGATACAAATAGATGAAACTTTGAAATTATGATCCGCTACCTCCGCTACCCTTCGCTACCCAAAATCTCATTTGCATAAATGAATCGTGCCTCATATCGTGCGATAATTGATTTTCAGACCAACGGATTTCTTTGATCTGGTTGTTTGCAAGAAGTTCTTTCAATCCGCTGATTTCAATACGTAGTCGTTTTTCACTGACTAGCTTGGTTGACTTCACAGCCTCATACAATGATTTGCAATCAGTGACACACGTTAATGGTAGAATACCCGGATCAGGTTTACCAGTAGTAAGCTCTGCATACAGCGTTGAGATGAATATTCCTGCATCTACCGCATCAGCCATAGCCAAGGTTTCTCCAGCTAGGGTACTTCGGACCACACGTCGTATCTTTTTTGAATTCCAGCATATTGGAGAAAACTTTCCTGTCTTACCAATAAGGAGAATTATATACCCACCCTGACTTCCTCCACATGGTAGATTTCCCAGTGATGCATCACTGAATACCAGAAGTGACAATTCTGTCCCCAGATGTTGAAATTTCAGTGGAACAGAATCAGACTTGGCTTTTCTGATTATTTTGTTAGCATCAAGAATGTCACCCACTGTTGCATTCTTGATCTTTCCTGATAAACTGCACACATCAAACAGCAAATCTGGTCGGCTCTGGTGGGCTACCCATAAAATTTGTCCAACTCGAGAGCGCAGCATATCTTTTTCGCTTTCAGTCAGTGGGGCATTCTTCTGTTTACTTCTCATGCTACTTATTGGGATTGTAGTAAGGTTGTTCACATACTCGTTTTGATGAAGGTATATATCCTCTCCATCACTCACAAGACCAATGCCTATATACTGGAATGCGCAACTGTCCTCTTTCCCAATGGAAAACTTTGAACGCACAGAGTCAATTACTGTTATTTCGAATTGATCTGTTCCACCCCAAATGAAGTCGTCAACGTGGCATGCCAATATACCCATCAACTTCCCTTGTTTGTTCATCCAGAAGAACACTGCAGGGTCAACTTTCGAAATGTTAGCACCCAGATCAAGCATAACAGATTTCACCTTGTTGTACCAATGGAGTGACGCATTTCCTAACCCATAAACACATTTTCTTAGGTGCCAAATCTTCCTGTGCAGTTGGCTTCCTGGGCGGACGAATGTATATATTTCTCTCTACTTGCTGTCCCTGTAGAAAGGCAGTCTTGATATCCATGGAATGACTCTGCCAATTATTCTGTGCGAAAGAGATAAAATCAGCCGCAAAGATTCCTTTCCACAGGTCGGAGAATCTTTAGGAATTTCTTCATTACCTACTTATTCAAATCCACGGGCAACTAGTCGGGCTTTAGTATTTACTTCTCCGTCTGAGTTTTTAAGTGTACAGACCCATTTGGTGGTTATACATTTCTGTCCATCATCGGTATTTCTTCGTAAACTTCATTTGACTTCCAACTGTGTAGTTCTTTTGCTTTAGCCTCTCGAAAGATATATTCTCCATCACCAAAACACTGTCAGAATCTAAGGCGTTGCCAGTTGGATCCACAGTTTCTATATTTAAATCTGCCACTTGACCCAAGTCAACAGACTGTTGGATTCCTTTCAGTTGACTTGGCTCTGTATATTTCAAGTGAAACCAATTCCTGAGTTTACCGCTGGCTTTACCTGCCCGACTGAGTACCTTGGCAGTTAGCTGTTGGCCAGTTTGTTGATGTGTGTATGTTATAATTTCTCCAGGTTTCATCTTATGCATGTTTCATTCATTTTCATTGTCTGGTATCTTCTTTCTCTTGTGTCTTATCCATCTGTTCTACCACTTCATCTGTATCTGAGTCAGTGTAGGCTGTCACTTTCATGTAATCACTGTTTGGTAGGGGAAACTTGCCTTTTTCAACCGTCTGGTCTGTCGAATTGTGACCAGTGACTGGTTTTGTCTCACAGATTGCCTTTTTCAATCTGCACTGATGCACACGTACCACCATACCTGAGTGTCTTACGAATATAACAGGACCGTCTTGACCTATAACTGTGGCTGGCCCTTTCCATTCTGGTACTCCTGGTCGCTTGTAGTACACCTTGTCACCCGTTCTGCAAAATTCAGTGGTTGGTCGAATCTGTTTTCTTAAGGCTCTTCTTATTCTCTCTGAGCATTCTGCTCGTGTGTATGCTTGCCGTGTGGCATATAATGATGCTATGTTTTTTCCGACTATGTTACTTGTAGTGGTTCCCTCTAGTGCAGGGGGTTCATCAACCAGTACAGAGGGAAAATTGGGATTTCTTCCAAAAACCAACTGGTAGGACTATATCCGTGAATGTTACATAGGCTGTTTTTTGCAGGTAATGCCCAATTTAAGGTTGTCTCCCAATCAATCCTCTGTCTTCCTTCACTTTCCTTACAATCTGGGTCAGTGTCTGGTATGACGTTCCAAAACGCCATTGCTCCAAGGACTGTAAGCTGTGGTCTTGAACTCAATATTAAAGTTCTCACACATATCACGAACTTCACTGTTATTAAATTCACCTCCGTTGTCGCTGAACAATCTCCGAGGTGCCCCATGGACACTGATCCAGTGTTGGATGAACTTCTGAACAAATACAGATGGACTTTTACTGGTGAGATTGTTGAAGATGTTCTGACTCTTTGTACCGGCACTTTCAAGGAGTTTTTCTGCTGACGCATGACCAAACTGGCGATGAATTTCGTCAGTATTTTCTTCTGATCAGGTTTGCTGGATTTTTCATCGACTACTAATATCTCTAATTCATCTGTGTCATCTTCGTGATTCATCAGTATTTCAGCTTGCTCTTTACAAAGTTCTGATCCTTTGATGTTAACACAGTTGTGTTCGGTCGAAGTGAATTCTAGTTTGACAGGCTTTTCAAACATCTCTGCTCTGTCGTTAGAAATGTTCAGTTTAGTTTTGGCTCTCTTCAGTGATGTTTTACTGAGTAACAGTGGTATGTCTACATCCACCACCTCAGTATCAATATTACATACAGTATCACCTATCTTAGCAGGGATGTTCACATTGCCCATGGACTTAATACTCGCACCATCTCCGAATTTTAACGTCTTCTTACTGGTTTTCTTAGCATTGAAGTATTTGGTTCATTGTTCGTCTCACTCATATAGTTATTAAGCCATTTCTGTCCGCAAACTGTCCGAGTACATGCAGTGTCTTTACTGCACACCCATATGCCTCTGCCATCAAAACTTCATTATCATTTTTCTGCTCTCTGGTAAGGGACTGATCAGTTTCTTCAGCCTGGGGGGGGGGGGGCGGTGGATTATTATTTGCCGACGTCAAAAACTGGTTGACCCCCCTATTCCAAATTTTGAAAACAGGGTGACCCCCCTATTCCAAATTTCGAAAACAGGGTGACCCCCCCCCCCCGGCGCGCGACATAGGTAAAACAAAAGGTGGACATAAATTATATATATATATATATATATATATATATATATATATATATATATATATTATATTTTACATTTTACATATATTTATATTTTAAATAGTCATTCTATGTTTTAATGAAATTGTTGACATGTCAGTTGTAAGATAGGAATTTCAAAGTGTCAATCTTAAAGTTTGAATACAGTACATTTTGAATGAGCTGTATTTTGAATGAGCTGTGAATGTATTTCACACTTTCTATGCTTAACCAGATGTCCTGAACTGTTGTACAGAAATGGATGTCAATCATTAACATCAAAGAGGAAAAAGCAGTGAATCAAAAACTTTGATGGGTGTTAAGACTTGCCAACCATCCAATTAAATCTCCTGAGGAGCCATAGAGAGCTTTTTTAGCCAAATCTGATGTGTACGGTGTCTGAGAGGACCTTTTCTTGTAACATTGAAACCATAAAAGCACAGCTAATAATGACAAAAACTGCCTTTTTTAACTGTTATTTTGTTCATAAAAAGCATCTTTCTACAGAAAACCTGTGACACAAAGGAAAATAATTGCATCAATGAGAAGGAAAGATATCTTGTCATTTTTCTTTCTCTAAAAGAAGTCACTGCATCAAATATATATTGTGAAATATTTGTGCATGTTGCTTCTCATACTGGATTCTCATAGAGAGAACAGAAAAGTATCAGGAATTTGTCATCCTTTTCATATGAAATGCAGATTTCATAATGGTACACTTTCACTCAGCAAACATCAAGATATCTCTGAAATATAAAAGTATGGCGCCCGAAGGGCGCGCCGAAAAATATGAAACATCCTGATATCTCTGATATATATGCCTTGTATATTAAAGTCATGCACCTGAAGGGCATGCTGAAAAATGTCTGATATATAAAAGTAATGAGCTTGAAGAGCACGCTGAAAAATATTGAACATACAGATATCTCTGATGTATGTATGCTTGACTATGTTAAAGTTGGGCGTGCTGAAAAATATGACTGATTATTAAAGGGGCGCGGCAAAAAATACAACTCAATGATGAAATTTGTGGCTGACACTAGCATTTTAGGCAATGATGAGCCTGTGTCAAAATTCAAAAACACACTGACCCCCCCCTATTGGGCATTTCAAAAACATGGTGACCCCCCCTATCACCAAAGTCAAAACAGGGTGCCCCCCCCCATGAATCCACCGGCCCCCCAGGCTGAAGAAACTGACCAGTCCCTAAGTAATGTTATATTACAAGTCTCATCTACCTCAGTGTCTTCCTCAACAGCCCAAGCACAGACACGATCTTTATGTGGGCAGTCCTTGGCCCAGTTACACACAGATTGACAAACTCTGCATCTTGATCTCCTACCATTTCTATCAAATGGATTCGTTCCCTTCTGGAACTTTGGAAACTTTCTCTTTTCTCCACTTGGTGCATTGAATTTTTGAGTAACAAATGCTGATTATTGCTTTATAGTGATGCCATCAGTTTTCCCGCCCGAATCTGACTCACTCCCATTTGTTTTCATGTGACCAGTACCAGAGAAAATCCGCTTCAGTGCCGACTTCATTGTATCATATTTCAAATCTGACGCTGCAGTTAGCACTAGTTGTCTATCTCTTTGCATCAAAGAAGCACTATCAAGAAGTCTGAATGACAGTACAGCATCTGTCAGTTTCATTTTAAACGTCTCACATCGATTGTATCATCTTTCATATTCACAATGAATTCTGTCATTGGCATGTTTCCTGGGTGATGGAACGAGTCGAAGTTTGAGTAGGTTTCATAGGCTAAGTCTACAGTCTCTTTCAGAAACAAACTATCAAGAGCTGTCAGTAGCTTTGTCATACCATCCTCAGAGGTAAGTTCACTTGCCTTGATTTCAAACCCCTTGGCTTTTGCTTGTCCACTCAATGACAAGGTTACTGCCAATGCCTGTTTTTCTTTACGCAGATCGGTCATCAGTTGCCATACTTGGAGTTCATTCTTTCATGTTTCATACACCGTTGTTGGTCCCAACACCGGAGGGTTCTTATAACTGCTGTTTTGAGCCATTGCAATGCTCTGCTACCATTTGTTAGTTTCCAGCTATACGTACAGTACTCTCAGACCAAGCACATGTCAATCATTATGGCCGCCAAGAAAGTTTTCCGAGCATGCTCAATACGCAAATATAGGGACTGTTCTATTTGAACATGGGGGAGAGTTGGTTGTACCAACACACAGTAACAGCACGGTCACTCACAAAAAACGAGTTGAATGACCGTGGCGTACAGACTTCGCTCGACTTCTATAGCTTGTAGTATTGACTGCTACTAAAATTCATATTTTACAAGTATAACTCCTACTTTCTTTCGGCCCGTACTTATGACATAGCGGCAGCTGTATACCTTACCTCACCCCACCTCACAAGAAAAACAGAGACATTGTCTATGTATTCGACTCGAGTGCATTGCATCCTGATGTAGCCTCGCCAGTCACAATCGTATTATCAAACGTTTTGAATCAGACAAGGACTTTCGTCAGAAGAAAATCGTAATGAAAATTTGTACCATTGTTGAGGTTGGCGAGAGGGTAGATTATGTTTTGTCAAAATATTGCAAAATTTATTGAACCAACATTAAATGGGCATTCATGATGGATTCATGGAGCACGGAAAGGTGTCGAAATTATTCCTCTGGTAGTGATTCGCATGCTTTTTACACAACCCTCTTTTACGTCGTTAGCATTTTCTATTCAAATTAGATAAACATGTTTATGCCAGCATAAGCTGCATAAACGCTAGAAGAGAGACTGCATTCCTTTTTTGAACATATATTGCAAAGTGCAATTAACCTGTGGAACATATAATTTTTGAAAAGTCCTCCTAAGCTAAAAACACAGTGAGAGTGACAGTCACTGAAGGAAGACAATTATAACGAAAACAAGGACATATCTCACTGCAAGTTGTCGTTGAAAGGCAACCGACGCCAGTATCTTAATCCCACCCTATGTTACTGCAGACATGCCTTCAAAATGACTCAGCTGAAGCAGTTTTTTGACCATCTCTGATTTTTTAAAGGGATATATGTCACTTTAAAATCATACAATTTCATGGCCAAAACAGTGAAGATTGAATTTTCAGTTCCACATTAATGTTGGTATTTTAGTCCTGTTGGTGTAGAGCAGCCTCCGTCAATTTTAACTTTCACTGAGCGGATGCGGCGAGAAATGAGTGCTTCCCTTCTCAACGTTTCTCATAGTTTCTTTGTCCCTCCACATGTATCTTCCCTGTCTGTGTCTTCATACACAGTCGCTGTCATCATACGTCAATGCTGTCACACAGATAATTTGTCTATCCACCCACATGATTTATTTAGCTATTTGTCTGTCTGTTCTTGATTTATGAAAATGGCAAATACTGGTCGAGAGGTTTTATAGCTTGTTCCTTTGTAAAAACAATCGGAATGACAATCACTGGAAGAAACTGGGATGAGAAATGAATTGCCCGGTGAACTTCCAGTTCGTCTAGTCTCAAGACTCCCGTTCTGAAGATACACAACGTTTTATTCAGATCAGAAGGCTTTCATGACCCACTGGGTTTAATATCTGTTCCTGAACAACAGCATCTCGTTGGCGTGTACACATGGTAAAATAATCGATCTTTATTTCTAAGTTTCTCGAAAGAAGTTCAGGATTGTAATAGAGTGAAAGTTTGATCATAACACACTACAATAATATCAAGAGATCGTTCGGAAAACGGGTAATGATTGGATCAGGTGATCATAGCCTGGTAGTTCAAGAAAATTATCTGATGATATCCACTTTCTCGTCATCCCATGGAAATTTGAAAAATTGATATAATCTTCCTAGTGGTTGTTTTCGGGGGAAGAATATGGTCACGGAACAGTAGGACGATTGTTCGCTTCATTGCTTGTCAACACTCCGAGCGTGTTGCAAATAATCTGCCATGGCATAACCGACGCTGAAGTCAAAACCACTGTGCCAAATGTTCCGTATCTATCAAAATCCACTAGAATATAGTTCGGTGGATTCTACCACTATACAGCGGAATCCATAAGGGAATCCATTGCTATCCAGTTTAGAGAATATAGTGGTAGAATACACAATGGATTCCCTTAGTATCTAGTTAATCACTCTCTAAAGTTGATTTTAGGAATACATCTCGTAATCCTCTATGGATATTGCTGGATTCCCTAACCATAATGCATTGCAGATCTGCTGGGGTGTAAGAAGTGCAGGTATAGAAAATACACCTCTATATCCATTATGGATACTGTTGAATTCTATTACAATGATTAATGCACTGCATATAAAAATATGTTAGACTGACCCCCAACTTGATAAAATAAGTTAGGATATTGTCAAAGTTTGGAACTGCGACAATCATAGCTTGAAACGAGCATACACTTATTATATTATAACTACGAGCGTGCACTCTGACAACAATGCAACAAGTGCTACTGACTGGGTAACTCCTCATGACATCGGTCCCACTAAATACTCCCGTACATACGCAGGGACTACGGGTAGCTGCCCGGTGCAGAAGTTGGCCCAACAGCAACTATTTCAGCCCAAATCTACTCGATCCATTGAAGTCAAGCACCACTGTAAAAATTGTAACATGTTTCATAAGGTAAAACAAACAGTTATTTGTTATTGTTATCAAAACGTGGGAGAAAGTGCCTGATCACGGTCCCTCCACCGTGGCCAGATCAAGATATGTAGGTCAGGCCACGGTACCGTGGTCAGGCCCAGATCATTCAGCTATATCATGGCCGTGGTGTAATCGGCCTAATAGCTTCCTCAAACGTCCGGGAGAATTTCTGAAAATCGCCGTTTTTGAAACTTTCCTTTGACATCAAAACAGTGCGATCGATATCCGTCCGACCATCGCGACGTCAGCACTACAAGTGAAAACAAATGATGGAAAGAGAACTTTTTTTCAAAATGCAGAAAAGCCACCGACATGAAAAATTATGCAACAAATGTAGATCGTGTGAAACGGGTACGCTTTTCCCGCAGAGGATGTCCTTCAAATGTTACAAATCTAGCGGTGTTTTTTATACAAAACGTGTCAATGAAAGGTTATCAGTCGAATTAGTTATCATACATCGCTGTCTCAGCTGACCATTGCATCAGGAAACTCTCGAAACAATCATGAAAAATATTTCAGCTGACAAACATTGATGCGAAGTCAGTTCAATTAAGTAAAAAAGTGAAATAAAAGGTCACAGGTCCGCATTTCGTGGCCCATATATTCCCCGGAGAAATAACCCATTTGAGAGGTTGTCGGACAAGTGTGTCGAGGTATCGAGAGAACGGACAAGCTTGTTGAAGAGAACGCCGCGTCGGACATCAGAGGTATCGAAGATAACATCGGACAAGTGTGTCATGGGTGTCGATCGACTAGATGGCTTTTGATTCTACTGGTCGACTCAGAAGGAAAAAAAAATCACAGAAAAATTAGTCAGAGGAAAGCATGAACGAAATTAAGCAAATCAGTGTATGTCTCATTGTACTTGTCCGCGTAAGCTTATTTTTAACCACAGGCTTTGTTTCTGTATATGGTTTTACTGTCGGACAAAAACACCGCAATGCTACGCTAACATTATTGCTTTCCTTCCCAGAGAACTTTTTCATATTATGATACGCAGATCGATTGGGAAATAGTTTAATGTTAGGTATTCTTAGAAATCGGCAGTCCTTTGTTTGATATAATGATTGGCAACTGCACCCTTCGTTCATTTGCATCTAAATGAAGCCGGCTCGGCTTTGGATTTGCACATATGCATGTGAAATGAGATTTCAACCAGTCGTTTTCACGGGTTGAAGCGATGTTGTAATTAATGGTACATTGTGTATGGTGCGAGTACTGTCAAAGAGGTGAAACGATAAAGGTGGTGACATTTCGGGCTTTCTCCAAAACAGTCGGTTTTCACTGAAAAAAAACAGCCTGTAATTTTAGGGGCGGTGAAGATCGCCCTGGCCCCTGTTTCAAGCCATCGTTCACTGAGCACTGTTGATTGCTACGATTTAGCTCCGCACCGAAAACTGACGCATCAGCAATACAGTATTTGCATCAAAGCACGTGTTTGCATGAATTTGCGGTCCCATGCCACGCGCCAGTAGCATATTTTTAAGGCCTTGTTGTCGGAAAAGGATCAACAAAACGTAGCTAAACTTCTGTAAGGCGACACACGGTCCCGGACCGTGGGTGAAACTAGATTCTAACGCCTCCCCTTGATGATAAACAAATAAATGAACAATATCTGATTGGTGAGACAAGTGACGTTACATGACCGCAAAATCTTCTCAGTAGTTAAAGATTAATTCTCAGAAGCATTTGTCACAAGTCTCCAACAGTCCCATCCCAAGGGTGAGCTTGTCAATATCTGCTCAAAAGTTTTAAAACCTCAGTTGTCTGCCTCGGAATCCAACGTTTTACGCAATTCTGTGATTTGTTGATTCATGGAGGACATAGCGACATTGCACTTTCATATGATATCAGATATTTACTGCTACTAGACTACAATATCGAAGTTAGATTGGCTTGGCTAGACCTATAAGGTGGCGAAATCTCCTATATACATCGGATATTTACCCGCGATTTGACAGAATCTAGTATAGTCTAGTATCGAAGCTAGAGTCAGTTCTTGGAAGTCGGGTTTGGAAAAACATGTAAAGTGGTGAAATCTCCGATATATATCGGATAATTTATCCGCGATTTGACAGAATCTAGTATCGATATTAGAGTCCCCAAATCGCCGGTAAATATCGGCCATTTCATAGACCCGGCTTCCCCTAGGACAAGCACTAGTATCGATATTAGTCCCGAAATCGATATCGTCGATATGTCAAACTTCGATACTGGATTTTAAATACCCGATATTTAAAAAATGTGCAAAGTCGCGCCGTCATGAGTTGCCACTCCATTTTGTGGGGTGACGGTGGTTATTCGGGTAAAATTCCATGGCCCGGGGTCCATGGGCGCAATGCAGCGTTATTGTTGTCCGTACTTTAGTGACAGTTGAAAGAACGCTAAATTATCAGGTTCAGCTAGCCAACGGAGCTGTTCATCGAAAAGGGGCAGGGGAATCCTTTTATTTTTTGAGGACAGTGGATTTTTTGAGGGCAGTAAAATATTGTTTTAAATGGTGTGTGGCAGATTTTGTTTGTAGGTTTGGTAAAACAACATCATTTGGAACGGGTTATTAACGACTGGCGAGAGGAAATTGCTCGTAAACTTGTACAGGACAAGAACTTTTACGATATACGGCGGAAACGCAGTGATGTGTCTCGCGGTAGCTAAAGAGTACACCAACAACCGCACACTATCAAAAATACAGGCCAAACGCAATAAAATTAAGGAGAGCTGATGTACAGAGTCTTTCATCTGTTTATAATACGAATAAAATTAATTATGAGGATTCAAAGTTTTTTTTGCGGACAGGGGATAATCAATTTGTTTGTCATCGGACACGAAAGCTTACCTTACGGAGGAGAAGAAGCATAAATATGTCGGGACGTTAAGTTGAATTTAATAAGGGAGGGAAAGCAGAATTTTTCCTAGGGACGGCACCCTGTGAAGAGCTATTACCCTTTGAACTTAAAATTGGCCAATTAACATCTCTAGTCCTATTTAGTGTAAAAAAAACTGTTTTTAAAGTGAACTGCTTGTTGGCTGCCCCTTAAAATGTGTTTTATATAACATTATTACCTATGAAGGACACAAATTTCAGAAATTATCAACATGATAATAAAACTCATCAGAATTGCGTCGGGTCGATATTCACTCCGGCTATTTTTTTGGTATTGGTTGACCGGAGATGTTTATAAAAATACGATGTTGCAATTCCCATGCCAGTTAAGTGTGTGTATATGTGTGTATGTTCTTACAGTTGGGTCAAAACTTCGTCCCTCCATCCAGGGACTGTGATCAAAACAAATTTTAAATCCCGCTTACGTTTAGCATTTGATCATATAAAGTTATAACCAATGAAATCACCGAATAATCTCTCAATCAGCAGCTTGTCCCTTCAACTGCTCTGGTCTTCGCTGTTTCATGTTACAGGACTATCCCATCCCGCTTTCCTAAGGAGTAAAACTTCAATACCGGACGATTTTGACATTTGATACCTATTCTATAGTTCACCCCCTCCCCAAAATCGCTATAGGATGGGACAAGTGGGCCACTTAGTGGTATATTGCTTTATAATTGTAACGACTTCATTAAATCTCATGTTAATAATATAAAATGAGATCAATGAAATATAATGATATAATAAATGATATTAAAGAAATATTATTATCCAAATGACATGCCAATAAAAATATTTGCATTAGGGAAGGCTCCATTAACTTTGATGGTACCTGAAACCCGAGTTGCTGCCTGCCAACTCGGGTGACAAACAGAAGACTTTTAATCCCCAAGGTGTTAATTTTCCATTGTTGCGATTATCTTATCGAGCTGGTGCTATGATAGGAACGTCAGGTCTGTAACGACTCACTCAATACCACGGGCACACACATATGCTTGCACATGGAACTATGTTGACAGGAAAAAGTGAACTGCCCTTTTTTCAATGCAAGTAATCTAGTTTATTCTTTAATTTAGGCTCTAAACTAAGTTTTAGAAATATGGTGAAACAAAATATCGTTCTTCTTTCATTTTCATTCAAGTTTCCTATTTTCGGACGCTTCACTTCAGTAACGCGCATTGATCATATATGCAAATGTGATCAGAACAGCATGGAACGTTCTTTCCACGTGGCGAGATTTTTCTTGCACTTGCAAACAACGTAAGAGTGAGTAAGGACTCCAAGAGCTGCGCGTATCCTGTGACATTACATCTCCTATAGAGCGAATTTAAGTCAATGAATTGCTAGCTGGATCCGTCTGTAAACAGTATGGCCACTCGTACACATTATAAGAAAGGAGAAATAGTTGAGGCAGTTAACGAGGCCGGTCGACGAACGGCACAATTTTCAGTGATTTAATTCACGGTATTAATTTCACAATAAAACGAATTCGCGAGCTTACCATTGATTTTTGGTGATGTTGAATATAATTGAAAAAGAGAGCTAAATTCCAGTGTTCATGTTTGATAAAATTCCAATTGACGACACCCAACGTCAAGATGTACGACACCGTATGTGTACAACACACCTGCAGTCGACTAGTCGATTGTGACACAGTGAGCTTACACATAATGCAATATCGGTCGACCCACAGTCCCTCTATCCATGCATTTCTGCAGTTGTCTTTCCTATTCTGCTCAGTTAACAGACATGATTTCACAGAATATTACACAGAAAACATATTTTATCATATTTGGAGGCACTGAATACTAGCATTGCAAGAGAAAGCGACGACAAATTTTCCGGTTTGATTCCAGCCGCTGCTTGTGCTACGTCAACACACTCGCAGCGATCAACCCCAGAAATTATCGCACACTATCATCATTTACGATGGGAGAAGGATCGTGAAAAACAAACACCGGTTTCAGGATATGATGATTCTGTCTTTGTGTCGTAGATAGACGCAGAGAACACTTAATAGAGCAAATACAGCGAAAATTCGAGAAAAGCGTACACACAATCGGGGACTGTGGCATGCAGGACAAACCCAAGCTACGCATTATCACGTGACTGCCCCTCGTATCGCGGTTTGGCTGTGCGGTCCAGGTGATTGACACCTTTTACAATATAGGCGTTTCCAGACCGGTGGATAGAGGGACTGTGGTCGACCTGAAATTTGACACTGTGATCGACGTAGCGTTATAAAAGTACGAAAAATGAGACCAAGTAATTGTTTGTTTATTTAGATTTGATCTAAAACCTCCGGCAACCAACAGACAAAGTCCTACTCTTACGCAGAAATCAACGTTTTCAAGCGTAGACTCCCGCGTAGACTTTCCCTTCCGCTTAAACCACGGCCCCTCCACAAAACGCGATGTAGATCTATGATCGACTATGGATGGATTGACGTGGCGTTTCAAAAGTATGAAAAATGAGACTCAGTAACTTTTGGTTGCTTTACATTTGATCAAAAACCTACCCATCAGACAAGGCCCAACTCTTACGCAGAAAACAAAAGCTCTGAAGCGTCGACTTTCTCTTCCGCGTTTGAGACTTTCTTCTCTTTCGCGTTTGAGAGAAACAAACGTCGGCTTTTTTCGGAAATGGCCGGCTATTGGTGGGCGTAACGTCAGTCCAATGGTAAGCTGCACCCGATGTGAACGTCGGAATAATTCGGGCTGTAGTCGGGAAAGCAAGGATGACCTCGAGAGCGTTTCCCAGTACAGTACACGTTCGCAGATCGCGGTACTACAGGCTGATAGCGACAAGTTCACCGCGTAAATTGCTAGATTACATATAGCCACATAGGCACTTCTGAAATGTTATCTCCGGCTTGCAAGACAACAAATATCAAAATATTATTATCAAACCCAGAATTTCGGGGCTAGAGAGCGAAACATTGCTGAAAAGTAGCCGGCCAAAATACGGAAGTAGCCGGTCAATTTGGCCGGCATCCGGCTAAAAATGAACACGCGGATTCAAACAGAGAGGCATGTTGCGATTGACAAGTAGCCTTTGGCTTTTGACCAGAAAAATAAGTGAGTGTTCATTGATAATTCAAAGACTGGATCCGTTGACACCAAAGTTTGCTCGTGACTTTCATTTGCATTGCATGCACCTTTCCGCAATGTGAGTCTGAACTGAAATTGAAAGAGTACGTTTTAGGAAAAGTCCTGTTTTGTTGTGCTGAAGTCCTGTTTTGTTGTGCTGATTTTCGCTACCGTACTTTCTTTTATAGGGGTATAAACATTCATACAAAAATAGCTTTTCATATGCAAAATCAGCGTACGTTAATTAACTGCTAGTATTGTTTAAACAGCATTTTATTTGAAAGGGATTCTATAGTACCATCGTTTTTGTAAACTCTTCATGCAATTTTATGAACTAAATGATGACCTCAAAGTAACAGCAAGTGCTGGTTAGAAATCCTGAGTGCCGGACAAGGGGGGCCATCATCAAGTCAGGCGCCGACTGGCATTGGCCACGCTAAAAGTAGTTCCGGCAGTGCTAATGTTTTGTTTACACTAAAAGATAATCTGTTCGCATATGTTGACATAGAGATTAATCCTCTGATAACCAACTCGGGTTACTCGGGTACGTCCAAGTTAATGGAGCGTTCCCCTCATGAATTGGCCCACTTGCCCCACTATTTGGGGTAAGTGGGCCACCAATAATATGCTATTTTCCCCAAGGCTGATATTTCTGCTTGATGTACAAATCTATGTATAAATATTTAAAGATATATGAAAGATATATGAATTTAAATGATTATCTTTATAAAGAACACTTAATGCATTACTATTTTATTCATTTTTTGTCAATTTAACAATTAATATAACAATACATTGTAATGTTTTATTTCAAATAAGTAACTGTATCCTTACAACTTGAAAAACATTGTGATAGTACGCGAGAACTGAGCAATGCTCACAATTTGGATTCAATTACTGGTAGCTCTCACAGATATCTAACTAAGCACTAAACTATCAGCCTGACCATGTTTTAGTATTTATGTGCCTTGCCATCTCGCTACATTTTTGGTAGCTACAGCATCTCATAACTTAGAACTACACATTACAGAATAGCAATGGCAATGCAGACTAGCATACAAAATTCAGAGTAAAGTTCACCTTACTTTTGTTTAAGTGTAGTGTCATTTAGCAGTCCTTTGAGTTATGTGACAGTGGCCTGAATTATAAACTGATTTACGCCATCACATACAAATGACGTATTGCATCAGTTTTTAACATGAAATTGTTGCTAGAATAAATCACTCGTTTTGTGTACAGATCTTACAAACTATGAATCTGGTTGAGCCTTCATGAAATATAATTCTCCATGAATTCACCTGACAAAGTAGCAGTAGTATTGATCATATAGTGGGCAGTGCTTTGTGAAATATATTTCTGTAATCATTGAATACTGAAACCTCAAAGCAAAGAAAGCAAAAAATGCGAAAGAGTTGTTTTCAAAGTTTAAAATATGCAAAATGTTGCGTAATTGTGAATGCTGTTATATGAACTGTACAGAATTGCACAAGCCGTTAATTTAATATAACACGATGGCTGCAAATATTAATTTTTTTAAATTCTTCGGAGAACATGTAAAGAGTGGGAGTTATCCCTAAATTTGTGACCAAACATCTTGACTTTAACATTTAAAATTTGAATTTTACTCTGAATTAAGTTTTGGTCCAAAGTAGCCTTTCCAACCACCTTAAAGGGACAAGTCACTCATTTTGACATTATCTCTGCTATTTTCGTTTCACTTGAAATATTAGTGTATTGCTCTGGTCACTGAAATATGCTGAATTATCAGTTGTTACATTCAACTCTCACCATATGCCTGGTTATAATGCATGAATTCTTCCACAAAGCAATTTTTGATACTTACCAAAAATTAAATGATGGAAGTAATCATGCCTTATGTCCATGTACAGGGTGTGAATTCAGCTGAGACAACTGGGTAATTCAGCCTATTTCAATAAGCAGAGCAATACAATAATATTTCACAAGAAACTTAAATAACTGGAATAATGTCAAAATGAGTGACTTTTTCCCTTTAATCATTGTCACTGCTGCTGTGGTCCGAACAGCAGAATTGTTCCAATTTAGATGAACCAAATACACCAGTGCATGATCCATGGTGCAGGGTTTTACATGACGCGCATTTCTGCGTCCTTTACGCATAAAACCGGACGCAGGACCCCTCAAAAACTAAACCACGCGTCCCTTGGGACGCAGCAATATCTGTTGCTGGTGTACACCTTGCGAAGCTGCTGAACACGTAAAACACATCCCAGTAAACCTTACCGACCCCGTACTTTAACCCTTAAAGTGCCGCGTCGGTTTATAAACCGACACGGCCGCGGCATTCTCGCTCTCAGCGCCACGTCGGTATATAAACCGACAGTGATTGCGTTCTATGCTTATGCCTAACTTAGCTATGCATTGCCGAACTCAGCCAGAAGGAGGGTATTCCTGACCCTTTGAACCCAGTTTAGTACCATATAAGGACTAAAATAATGACATCATGCAGCCTAACAATCGAAAATTCCAGTAATTTATGCGAACTTTCTTCAAAAGAGGTCAGCGGTTTTCATGAATATTTAATCAGGTCTGCTGTTTCACCCGTACGCGGATATCCGGCCACAGTGCATTGAACGAAACACGTACGTACGTTTTGAAAGCTTTACCATGCCGTAGACACGGAAGACAACTATATTATGCCAAGCTACTGCCCTCTGGGTGATAGAAATGATAGATTTTACAGTTTTTTTGAGAATATTTTATGGAAAAATGACGCGATTTGGTGACCAAATCGATCGCGATAGTGAACTTCGAACGTATCGGCGGCCAAGATGGCGGCACTGTGTGATGCCTAACTCTCGACATGGAACCCGAGGGTAAGGTTTTCGAAGTCCAAAACATGCAAGATTGAGAAATTTGTAAGGATTCGGTTAAATTGAAGTGTATTTTGTGAATTTTCAAGCGTTTGACTGCCAAAAAGCCCCTTTAAACTGTTGATATTTGACCTCCGGCCGTCCTGAAGCGAGACGGCCATAACAGTCGACCCGGTTTGTAAATGAATGTAGTTGTTCTGAACTGTTGACATTGCGAGACATTTCCTACGTGTTACGCATTTTTTTAACTGAAATAAACCGGACATGAAACTTTTTTCTCGATACTTAGTGGTTTCTTTCCATTTTGTGGCGGATTTTGTGGCGTGCTTGTCAAAAAATGTGATCAAACTTGGCGAACGGATTGACTAGTATGTATGGTAGTACGAGTCCGGGCAGATCGTCCATGTAGCCGACACGAACACGAAGTGTCTGTTACCGGCTACCAAAAACTATGAAAAACACGAGTCTCGGTGACTCGATAAGCCACAGATAGTTACACACGCGTACGTGAATTAAACTAATGTAAGTTGGGTCAAACACCAAAATTAATCGATAAAAAGGTTAGTGAAATGTGTTTTTGTCTTCAACTCTTCATTATAGTTATACAGGCGGTTCAAACTATACAGAGTCAGTTGAATATGCCCTATAGTTGTGTGCATGTGTTGCACAATAGTTACCCCTCCATGTACAATATGGAACCTTGTTGTCTCTGTGTATGCAAATTAATACTAATTGAACACAGTGAAGACCATGGCATTGATAAACTATAAAACATTTTTGTGAAATAAATTGGGACCCCCATATTTTGATGTAGGACTCCCATTTTCTAACACCAGGAGTCCCAGGGACTCTCAAAAGTTAAAAGTGATGTAAAACCCTGATAAGCTATAAAACATTTTTGTGAAATAAATTGGGACCCCCATATTTTGATGTAGGACTCCCATTTTCTAACACCAGGAGTCCCAGGGACTCTCAAAAGTTAAAAGTGATGTAAAACCCTGATGGTGTCATTTTGTACATTTTTGTTACTTCCACCAGTCGTAGCGAACTGCTCTGACTGCATTTTGCATGGCAGATAGGGCCCAGAGGCCCTGCTTCTTGGGCAAGTCTTTTCTTCTTACCATGTCCTGTTGCAGAGCAAATATATAAAGAATCATAGTTATATAACATATAATTGACGGTATTACCCTCACAATATAAATACACATTCTTAGTCAGACATATTTAGTTATCCACATACGCACTCCCATATTATTACACATAATATTAAATATATGCTTTGCATACAAAAAATAAATACCTACATATTATTTATTTGTAACCTAATAAATTTATGTGTTAACTGATTATAAATCAATAATATATAATTTTAATTGATTGAATAATTAATTCATTACATCAATTTATCCATCAATAAATATATATATATCATTAATTTATTCAATTACTTTTATGCAAATAAATATATTATCTATATTATTATAAACGATATTATAATTGTATACTTATAAATTCATTTATTCATTTATTTATTTATTAATTAATTTTCAGTTATCTATTTATTTCCTATGTGAATGTGTCTGTGTGTTTATATGCCACCTACTTCCGCTAGTAAACATTAATTTTTCAGGCAGTACACAGCTTCGAATTCACTATACTGTATGTGGTGGCCCACTTGCCCAGAGTACTTGGGGTAAGTGGGCCAGTCACAAAACATGTCACCATATTAGTAAAATATAACTTGCAGTCCTGATTCAATGGGCTGCCATGGAATATTTATTCCATAACATATATATTTTGATAGATGAATTAAATTGTAATCGAGAATATTCAGTTTATAAATAAACTTCTCAAATTTTACCAGTATTTCCGACGAGAAGTATTTAAAAATGGCCGCCGAAGGAAATCAAGAGAGGAAATAATCGACTCTTGTTATCGCATACAATGTAATACATGCAGCAAAACTTGTACTGTTAACAAGGAGGAGTTATTTATACATGCAAAATACAATGATAAATGTGAATACTAAAATCTTAGAAAAATATAAGATGTTTTTTTTATTTTCTGTCGTTATATTTGAATTTGGCGGCCATATTGGAAAAAGCAAATACGATTTCTATCAAAATCGTGTAATAATTCAACAACTGTTATAGATCTTTGATTATTTGGCGCCATAAACAAAGGCACCGTTGTCTCTGTCATGTTTACATAATTATTTTTTATCGAAATAATCATATCAATACAATACGGTCGAAATCCATGTTATCCCCACTATTACACGTACTATTGGACACGTGACCAGTAGCAAACACGCAACCCTAAAGAAGAAAATACGTATTTTTACCTGAAATCGGCGCGTCTGCTGACGGTTGCCACCATCGGCTGGATGCGTCTGATGTCTGGTATACTGGAACGTAAACTTGCCGTAAAGGGGGAGATCGCTTTTAACGACAATTTGTCGAAAATAGAAATTGGCCCACTTGCCCCCACGGGCCACTTGCCCCATTTTACCCCTATATAGCCTAAATCTTTCCCTGTCATTTAAAATAATCCCGTGAGTAAAGGTTGAAAACAAACCATTAGCCAAGAGCAGAAAAAAAAAGCGTTTTTCATCCTAGACATCTTCCAAAAGTGATGCGCTGACGCAGTTTTTTTATGTATTGTCTCTATATTTTTGTTTATTCTTCAACCACGTACTCAGCTTGGTAATCAAAACTGTGCTGGCGGTGAAATTTAACACGCATGCGCGTATGTTCCAGTTCGAGTTTAAAGGTTAGGGGTCATGCACGTATCATTTCAGTCAGTGACTTTCGCACGAGACAAACGTTTATACGACCGCGTCGGACGTCAGTTTTTCCGAAACCAGAACACCGAAGCATGAGCAGACGAGGTCGATTGCTGAATTTTACTACTAATGATGTAATGCAACGGCAGCTAGCTCAAGTACAAGCACTGCTACGTAGCAGTGCTTCAAATTCAAGACAAGTTCCGTGTCATCCCTCGAGAGCCAGACCTTATCTCCTGTTGACTTGTCATTGCCAAGCCTCGGGCATCTCTACCCTGTAGTGGTACGAGTATTAGCAGTCGAGCCCCCAGTAGCCGTGTGAACACCGGCCGGCAGTTATTGTCAACCCTACGTACTCACTTCCAGTCCCGACTCGAAGCATTACGTGCTTAGCCTGTTGTTGAACAAGGTAAGCTATTTATGTCGTAACGTGTCAGATATTCACAATTGCACTAGTCCATCTGTTTTCACACAAATCCACAACAAATGTAACTTTTGCGCGTTGGTATGCAGTGTTGCAGCCAGAGGCGAATTTTGAGTCATTTGACCCATTTTTTGAAGGTTTGATTTTCATTTCTGAAAGCAATGGGTCATAAATGACTCGCTCTTGGCATTCTTTGAGCTCTCACATGATTTAAATTTACTGTAAGTTGTTTGAATTAATACTCTGTTTACTCCCTTCTTTCATTATTTGTTTGTGCTTAATTTAAGATTAATCTTTTAGTTAAGTCTCCTAAATTCTGCAGTGAACCTAAAAATCTGAAACTTTGAAGCTGGCTGCAACACTGGGTATGAGAACGGCAAAATTCCAGGGTCTTCAGTGTGTCGATTTGGACACAAGGGCGTCGATTAATTTTTCAACATTTACATCGTGTCAAACATCCCATTCTAGTATTGAGATGACACACGAATATACAGTTTGCGTGTTTGTTTTTCCCAAGCTTTAGGACTATAGTTTGGTGAAGTGTTAATCACCCTTTAGCAGCACAATGGTTAAGCATGGGAAATATGTATGCCCAAAACATCTACTTACTGATAAAATTTTGACATTATACCTGTGGGGTTGTGAGGTATCATCAAGTTGGTCTTGTTGTAAGCAGTCAAAATATATATTTGGAAGATTATGCTAGTTATATGCAGATTATATGCAAATTATCCAATATGGCCGCCATACAAACGCAATTTTTGAGAAAAATACCATTATTTCACTATTATCCGAATCATTTCTTCATCAAATTTGCTTGGTGATGAAATATGTGCACTTCAATGGATTACAAGAAAAAAATTCCATTAGAAAATAGTGAAAAATGAAAAAGTTACAGTTGATTTAACAAGTCGTGTGATAACCTGTATGCATACAACTGCTAGGCAAGGCAGGTCAACTGAAGAACGATTTTCATTGGTCATAACTTATTTCATGTTCCATGGTGTTCTTTTTGAATTTCTATCATATAGCTCTGAACAAATACCAATATTCTTACCAATAATCATTCTCATTTTGATTATTTATATACAAATTATATGTAAATCTTCCTTTTATATGCAAGATATGAGGACCATATATCCCAGGGACGGGGGAGACCGTACAGGGTTTCGGTTTTTGTGAAAGCAAACTTTCAAAATGGGCACTTGTCAAACTCAAAGAGGTAAATAAAGACTGCATACTTGTTATGTGCTGATATTTTTCCATATCTACCGGTATGAACTTTGTGTGATCCTACATCATCAAATTTGAACGAAACGACCCAAAAAGCAATAAGTTGCCAACGTCAATACATTTTGTCAGTGACCTTTAAACCTCAATGTGATATCGCGACGGATCGCCATGTGCTCATGTTGTTTACATCACGTACGTACGTACGTACATGTACCTCGCCTGTGGTACGGCGGGGAGACGTAAAAGCGGATTAAAAAAAACATACCAAGCTCACTAAATACTCCAAACAGTAAAATATCCTTCAAAACGGTAAATTATAATGAACAGGCCGATCACAATTCATGTACTCATCAAAAGCAGAATCGCTTGCCAATGCAGCACTGAACACAAAATGACGTCACACAAATTGACCTTTCTGTTACGCTCACCTGTACCTGCGAACTGTCAGTTGAGTAACGGCTTTGAAAACTTCGCAAAATCCCACAAAATTACAAAATGGCAATAAAAGTCGCCAAAATAATGAGTTCATAATATTTTGAAACAACGTGCGGTTTTAGAATTTGACATTTCATTTTTTCAACCGCAAATGCAGTTTTTATCAAAATGTCCGTTATGTCAGTACGTGAATACGTCAATTTGAATTTTTTTCACGTTCAATTCAAATCACTGAAACTCACCTTATTTCATCATCCTGCTAAAAACCATCGTCAGATTCAGATTCCTCGGGTGAACTTGTACTAGTGTAGTCACTGCTGTCATCAATGTCGCTCATTTTTACAGTGATTTAGGAGAAATTCGATCCGTGCGAATTCTTTATGTCACGCACAAATCTGCGTTGGAAGTCTACACTCAAGATCGTATACATGATAACTCACGCTAACTTCGGAGAGCCTCGGCTCATGTTTATTCGGAAAAAAATGACATCATTCAAACGAATATTGCCTTATTAGGGTAAACCCTTGCCATATATGGCTGAATCAGCCTATTCATTGTCAGAACGGCTATAAGAACAGCGGGAAAGCCGACGTACACGCAATTTCGATCATATATGATCGATAATAGAGGGCGCTGCTGCTAAAGGGTTTTAATGGTCATGTCCTGTTTATCCTGTGTATCAAATATCCAAACATTTAGAACAAAGGATTGATCCCAGTTTCTCCATCACTGGCCTACTAGAAACATACATATAGATAGCTATGATGAACAAAATCTCTGGTTTGTGTGTCAGATGGTGAGGCTGAAAACCTAGAGTTTATTTCATCTTGACATTTGTTCGTTTTGTGAATGCCATCACATAGGTCACAGCTACCATCGCCTTCATTGTTTATTTAATGCCATGGGTCAACATGTAGCAAATGCCAAAGGTGAAAACTATTGTTTATGTAGTTCCTTGGGGTAATTCACACCTGATCAGTGTACATTGTGGGGGGGGGCGTGTTGTCACATGGTAAGGCCCTGTCTACTCCGATTGGCCAACTGGACAAATGAAGTCTATGGTTATTTACATTTAAAATTCTTACAAAACTTTCAAATGGAAACTCAAGTGTTTTAGCTTCTTGACACAGATCTGATCTACTACCTGACGACCCTTTGGCGTAAAATGAGAAATAATCGTGGTGGTTGTGTAATTTGTATATTTTGGTAGAACTCCACATTAATTCAAACAGTAATTCTATTCTCCAGGATGTGATCTTTAATGTGTACCAGGCGTTTTGCAGAAATGTCAAAGAAGGTTGAGGATGCGTTGGACCTGATGATCAAAGCATGTTCTTGGATCACATTGAGCAAAAATTCGATCAAGTTCATTCACAGTACAGACAGGCAGCTACTTGACCACAAGGAAATCTCAGGACTCCTGGAGAGCTAAGTGTAAGTATATGTACATGTGTGTCATTTTTGCTTCTGACAGTTATCCAATTGGTAAAATTCAAAATTTTGTATCACTCTCAGAGGAATAAATTTGCTGGTGTTTTCTGTACTTTGTGTAGCAACAGTGTACACCTCAGTGTTCTCCCCATAGTTTTCTGATAGAGTAGAGGCTTATTTGCATAATAATAGATGCAATTGTTATGATAAAATAAATTTTTATTGTTTAAGAAAAATTAAAGAGTGAACAATTTACTTTGTAGAGAACACTGCACAATTTAGGATACAGTTAGTGGCAGCTTATAGTTAGCTTACTTAGCAGCAGATAATATCTGTTGAAAAGTTCCCGTTCAATTAGGGTTTCGAGACCACGGGTCCGAAACCCTCTAGTAATCGTTCCGTTTGTTATTATTATTATTAGGGTTTCGACACCATGGGTGCGAAACCCTCTTGTAATCGTTCTGTTTTTTATTATTAGGGTTTCGACACCATGGGTGCGAAACCTATTGTAATCGTTCTGTTTTTTATTAGGGTTTCGACACCATGGGTGCGAAACCTCTTGTAATCGCTGTTTTTTATTAGGGTTTCGACACCATGGGTGCGAAACCCTCTTGTAATCGTTCTGTTTTTTATTAGGATTTCGATACCATGGGTGCGAAACCCTCTTGTTATCGTTCTGTTTTTTATTATTAGGGTTTCGACACCGTGGGTGCGAAACCCTATTGTAATCGTGCTGTTTTTATTATTATTAGGGTTTCGACACCATGGGTGCGAAACCCTATTGTAATCGTTCTGTTTTTTATTAGGGTTTCGACACCATGGGTGCGAAACCCTCTTGTAATCGTTCTGTTTTTTATTATTATTATTATTATTATTAGGGTTTCGACACCATTGGTGCGAAACCCTCTTGTAATCGTTATGTTTTTTATTATTAGGGTTTCGAGACTTTCGTCTCGAAACCCTCTTGTAATCGTTATGTTTTTTATTATTATTATTATTATTATTGTTCCGCCACCTTTACATGCTTGCCATTCGAACACCGTTATACCAAATGACTTCCAATTTGGCACATAGGTAAAACTCAAAGACCATATTTTTTTATTTCGTTACCATGGCAACAGGTCACATGACCTGCCGTCAATCTTAAATTTAAACTTTTAAATGCCTCTCATTTGCATAAATATTCATCTATCAAAATTCCGCGAGGTCATTTTGTAGACCATATAGCCATGCTCCTTAATGCCAAAAATCAAGGTCACAGGTCTTGCCGATTTTGAGAAGAAGATTTTTAAAGTATTATTTTTCACATTTTTCAGTGACCTTTGACCTCCCCTATAGATTTACAAATGCCCATTACAGGCTAGCCAATAAAGCTAGGAGTCTGGTTCTTTTTCGACATAGACGATCATTGGCTGTTAATGTTCACCGAAATATTTTGGTCAGTCACGTGACCTTGACCTCATTAATTATGCGCATATCTTATTTTAGGCTAACCAATAATGCTAGAGATCCGAATTTTGGTACACAGGGACTACTATGGGATAGAAATCTATTGCAAATATGTCATGTGACTAGACCTTATTAATTATGCACATATCTAATTCTAGGCTAACCAATAGGGCTAGAGAACCGAATTTTGGTACAAAGGGACTACTATGATATAGAAATCTACTGCAAATATGTCATGTGACTAGACCTTATTAATTATGCACATATCTAATTCTAGGCTAACCCATAGGGCTAGAGATCCTAATTTTGGTACACAGGGACAACTATGGGATAGAAATCTATTGCAAATATGTCACGCGACCAGACCTCATTAATTATGTACATATCTAATTCTAGCTCATTAATAAGACCAGAGATCCGAATTTGGGTACACAGATATAGTTTGGGATAGAAATCAATTGTCAATATGTCACATGACCAGATCATTAATTATGTGCATATATTAATTCTGAGCTAACCAAAGGCCTAGAAAACCGAATCTTGGTACACAAGGTGTACTATGGGATAGAAATCTAATGTAAATATGTCACATGACAAGACCTCATTAGTTATGCGCATATCTAATTCTAGCTAACCAATTGGGCTAGAGATCCGAATTTTGGTACACAGATAGTAGTATGGGATAGAAATCTATTGTCAATATGTCACGTGACCAGACCTCATTAGTTATGCGCATATCTAATTCTAGGCTAACCAATAGGGCTAGAGATCCGAATTTTGGTACACAGGGAGTACTATGGGATAGAAATCAATTGTCAATATGTCACATGACAAGACCTCATTAATTATGCACATATCTAATTCTAGGCTAAGGTGATAGAGCTAGAGGTCTGATTTTTGGTATAAAGGGATAACTATGATATTGAATTCTTTTAACATAATGTCACATCACCTCGACTACTTTTGACCTCGATTTCACAAATACTACCATAGCCTCCAATCTTTTTGCATACGTATACCTCTATTGTTCCTGTTGACTGAGATGTCTCGAAACCCGGTGATTGCTGCTTTGCAGCTATATTTATTAGGGTTTCGACACTTTCGTCTCGAAACCCTCTTGTAATCGTTATGTTTTTTATTAGGGTTTCGACACCATGGGTGCGAAACCCTATAGTAATCGTTCTGTTTTTTAGGGTTTCGACACCATGGGTGCGAAACCCTATTGTAATCGTTCTGTTTTTTATTAGGGCTTCTTCTTCTTCTTCTTCTTCTTCTGTCGCGCTTCTGCAACTACCAACGCGAAACACCGTTGCAGCTAGAGACTTCATATTTTGTACACAGGTACAACTCAGCAAAAGTAATTTTTTTGTCACATGACCATAACAAAAGGTCACGTGACCTTTCGGCCATTTTGATAATAACGTTAAAATTGAGCTCATTTGCATAACAAGTGATAAATCAAAATTCTGCTCCAGTCACTTTTTAGACCTTATAGCCTTGCTCCTTCATGCCAAATATCAAGGTCACAGGATTTGCCAATTTTGAGAAGAAGATTTTTAAAATATTATTTTTCTGATTTTTCAGTGACCTTTGACCTCCCCTATACCTATGCAGCTAAGCTATGGCAATGGCTTATTCTGGCCTATGTTTAAGTCCAAGACAGCAAGCGTCTAATGGACAATGGCCAGTGGGGGACCAAATTGCACTCCACAATTTTGGGGATTCCACTTGACCTTTGACCTTGGCATCTTCCTGCAACTCATTTATTATGCGCATATCTAATTCTGAGCCAGCCAATAGAGCTAGAGGTCTGATTTTGGTATATAGGGAGAACTTAGCAATACAATTTTTTTGACAAAATGTCATGTGACTAAGATGACCTTTGACCTCAAATATACATATATGGCCATAACTAAGTAACCCAAAGTGCTACACCCTTCATATTTGGTATGATGGGAGACCTTATGACACCACATCCTGTACCTCATTAATTATGCGCATATCTAATTCTGAGCCAGCCAATAGAGCTAGAGGTCTGATTTTTGGTATATAGGGATAACTTAGCAATACAATTTTTTTGACAAAATGTCATGTGACCTCGATGACCTTTGACCTTGAATATACGTATATGTCCATAACTCAGTAACCACAAGTGCTACACACTTCATATTTGGTATGATGGGAGACCTTATGACACCACATCCTGTACCTCATTAATTATGCGCATATCTAATTCTGAGCAAGCCAATAGAGCTAGAGGTCTGATTTTTGGTATATAGGGATAACTTAGCATTACAATTTTTTTGACAAAATGTCATGTGACCTCGATGACCTTTGACCTTGAATATACGTATATGTCTATAACTCAGTAACCACAAGTGCTACACCCTTCATATTTGGTATGATGGGAGACCTTATGACACCACATCCTGTACCTCATTAATTATGCGCATATCTAATTCTGAGCCAGCCAATAGAGCTAGAGGTCTGATTTTTGGTATATAGGGATAACTTAGCATTACAATTTTTTTGACAAAATGTCATGTGACCTCGATGACCTTTGACCTTGAATATACGTATATGTCCATAACTCAGTAACTACAAGTGCTACACCCTTCATATTTGGTATGATGGGAGACCTTATGACACCACATCCTGTACCTCATTAATTATGCGCATATCTAATTCTGAGCCAGCCAATAGAGCTAGAGGTCTGATATTTGGTACACTGGCATAAGTATTTGATAGAAGTTTTATGCAAAACTACCAGGTTGAAAGGATGACTTTTAGTACCATTTTAATAAATATGCCAATTATTCATTAGGTAGGTGCAGGTCTTATTTTTCTTTTGCTCTAATGCTGCCATTTGTGTCGAAACCCGGTCATCGCTGCTTGCAGCTATATTTATTAGGGTTTCGACACCATGGGTGCGAAACCCTATTGTAATCGTTCTGTTTTTAGGGTTTCGAGACCATGGGTCCGAAACCCTCTTGTAATCGTTCCGTTTTTTATTATTATTATTATTCTTTTTCTTCTTCCACCCTCTAAATGCAAATGCCACGCGAACACCGTTGCACCTAGAGACTTCAAATTTGGCACATAGGTAAAACTCCTCACAAGTAATTTTTTGATCACATGACCATAACAATGGGTCATGTGACCTGGCGGCCATATTGAAAACAAACTTTCAAATTGACCTCATTTGCATAAAAATCAATCAATCAAAATTCTGTCCTAAATTTTTGTAGACCATAAGGCTAGGCTCCTTCATGCCAAATTTCACGGTCACAGGCCTGGCCGATTTTGAGAAGAAGATTTTTAAAGTATTATTTTTCATATTTTTCAGTGACCTTTGACCTCCCCAGTAGATTTACAAATGCCCATTACAGGCCAGCCAATAGAGCTAGGAGTCTGGTTCTTTTTCGACATAGACCATCAGTGGTTCTTAATGTTCACCGAAATATTTTGGGTCAGGTCACGTGACCTTGACCTCATTAATTATGCGCATATCTAATTCTAGGCTAACCAATAGGGCTAGAGATCCGAATTTTGGTACACAGGGACTACTATGGGATAGAAATCTATTGCAAATATGTCACGTGACCAGACCTCATTAATTATGCGCATATCTAATTCTAGGCTAACCAATAGGGCTAGAGATCTGAATTTTGGTACACAGGGACTACTATGGGATAGAAATCTATTGCAAATATGTCACGTGACCAGACCTCATTATTTATGCACATATCTAATTCTAGGCTAACCAATAGGGTTAGAGATCCGAATTTTGGTACACAGGGACTACTATGGATAGAAATCCATTGCAAATATGTCACGTGACCAGACCTCATTAATTATGCGCATATCTAATTCTAGGCTAACCAATAGGGCTAGAGATCTGAATTTTGGTACACAGGGACTACTATGGGATAGAAATCTATTGCAAATATGTCACGTGACCAGACCTCATTATTTATGCACATATCTAATTCTAGGCTAACCAATAGGGTTAGAGATCCGAATTTTGGTACACAGGGACTACTATGGAATAGAAATCTATTGCAAATATATCATGTGACCAGACCTCATTAATTATGCGCATATCTAATTCTAGGCTAACCAATAGGGCTAGAGGTCTGAGTTTTGGTACACAGGGACTACTATGGGATACAAATCTATTGTCAATATGTCACATGACAAAACCTCATTAATTATGTGCATATCTAATTCTAGGCTAACGAATAGGGCCAGACAGCAGAATGTTGGTACACAGGTTGTACTATGGGATAGAAATCTATTTTCTATATGTCACATGACAAGACCTCATTAATTATGCGCATATCTTATTCTAGAGTAACCAATAGGGCTAGCGATCCGAATTTTGGTACACAGGGAGTAGTATGGGATAGAAATCTATTGTCAATATGTCACATGACAGAACCTCATTAATTATGCACATATCTAATTCTAGACTAACCAATATTGCTAGAGATGCGAATTTTGGTACACAGGCAGTAATATGGGATACAATTTTTTTAACAAAATGTCACATGACCTTCATGACCTTTGACCTCGTTTTCAGAAATACTACCATAGCCTTTTGTCTCTTTGCATATCTATTTCTCTATTGCCCCTGTACACCGAGATCTCTCGAAACCCGGTCATTGCTGCTTTGCAGCTATATTTTATTATTATTATTCTTCTTCTTCTTCTTCCGTCGCGCTTCTGCAACTACCACGCGAACACCGTTGCACCTAGAGACTTCATATTTGGTACACAGGTACAACTCAGCAAAAGTAATTTTTTTGTCACATGACCATAACAAAAGGTCACGTGACCTTTCGGCCATTTTGAAAATAAACTTTAAAATTGACTTCATTTGCATAAAAATTAACCAATCAAAATTCTGTCCTAAATTTTTGTAGACCATAGGGTTAGGCTCCTTCATGCCAAATATCAAGGTCACAGGTCTTGCCGATTTTGAGAAGAAGATTTTTAAAGTATTATTTTTCTGATTTTTCATTGACCTTTGACCTCCCCTATACCTATGCAGCTAAGCTACGGCAATGGCTTTTTCTGGCCTATGTTTAAGTCCAAGACAGCAAGCGTCTATTGGACAATGGCCAGTAGGGGACCAAATTGCACTCCACAATTTTGGGGATTCAACTTGACCTTTGACCTTGGCCTATTCCTGCAACTCATTTATTATGCGCATATTTAATTCTGAGCCAGCCAATAGAGCTAGAGGTCTGATTTTTGGTATATAGGACAACTTAGCATAACAATTTTTTGACAAAATGTCATGTGACCTCGATGACCTTTGACCTTGAATATACGTATATGGCCATAACTAAGTAACCCCAAGTGCTACACCCTTCATATTTGGTATGATGGGAGACCTTATGACACCACATCCTGTACCTCATTAATTATGCGCATATCTAATTCTGAGCCAGCCAATAGAGCTAGAGGTCTGATTTTTGGTATATAGGGATAACTTAGCAATACAATTTTTTTGACAAAATGTCATGTGACCTCGATGACCTTTGACCTCAAATATACGTATATGGCCATAACTAAGTAACCACAAGTGCTACACCCTTCATATTTGGTATGATGGGAGACCTTATGACACCACATCCTGTACCTCATTAATTATGCGCATATCTTATTCCGAGCCAGCCAATGGAGCTAGAGGTCTGATTTTTGGTAAATAGGGATAACTTAGCATTACAATTTTTTTGACAAAATGTCATGTGACCTCGATGACCTTTGACCTTGAATATACGTATATGTCTATAACTCAGTAACCACAAGTGCTACACACTTCATATTTGGTATGATGGACACCTTATGACACCACATCCTGTACCTCATTAATTATGCGCATATCTAATTCTGGGCCAGCCAATAGAGCTAGAGGTCTGATTTTTGGTATATAGGGATAACTTAGCATTACACTTTTTTGACAAAATGTCATGTGACCTCAATGACCTTTGACCTTGAATATACGTATATGTCCATAACTCAGTAACTACAAGTGCTACACCATTCATATTTGGTAAGATGGGAGACCTTATGACACCACATTCTGTACCTCATTAATTATGCGCATATCTAATTCTGAGCCAGCCAATAGAGCTAGAGGTCTGATTTTTGGTATATAGGGATAACTTAGCATTACAATTTTTTTGACAAAATGTCATGTGACCTCGATGACCTTTGACCTTGAATATACGTATATGTCCATAACTCAGTAACCACAAGTGCTACACCCTTCATATTTGGTATGATGGGAGACCTTATGACACCACATCCTGTACCTCATTAATTATGCGCATATCTAATTCTGGGCCAGCCAATAGAGCTAGAGGTCTGATTTTTGGTATATAGGGATAACTTAGCATTACAATTTTTTTGACAAAATGTCATGTGACCTCGATGACCTTTGACCTTGAATATACGTATATGTCCATAACTCAGTAACTACAAGTGCTACACCATTCATATTTGGTATGATGGGAGACCTTATGACACCACATCCTGTACCTCATTAATTATGCGCATATCTAATTCTGAGCCAGCCAATAGAGCTAGAGGTCTGATATTTGGTACACTGGCATAAGTATTTGATAGAAGTTTTATGCAAAACTACCAGGTTGAAAGGATGACTTTGAGTACCATTTTAACAAATATGCCAATTATTCATTAGGTAGGTGCAGGTCTTATTTTTCTTTTGCTTTAATGCTGCCATTTGTGTCGAAACCCGGTCATCGCTGCTTGCAGCTATATTTATTAGGGTTTCGACACCATGGGTGCGAAACCCTCTTGTAATCGTTCTGTTTTTTATTAGGGTTTCGAGACCACGGGTCCGAAACCCTCTTGAAATCGTTCCGTTTTTTTATTATTATTATTATTATTATTCTTTTTCTTCTTCCACCCTCTAAATGCAACTGCCACGTGAACTAAGTTGCACCTAGAGACTTCAAATTTGGCACATAGGTAAAACTCCTCACAAGTAATTTTTTGATGACATGATCATAACAATGGGTCACGTGACCTGGCGGCCATATTGAAAACAAACTTTCAAATTGACCTCATTTGCATAGAAATTAATCAATCAAAATTCTGTCCTAAATTTTTGTAGACCATAACGCTAGGCTCCTTCATGCCAAATTTCAAGGTCACAGGCCTGGCCGATTTTGAGAAGAAGATTTTTAAAGTATTATTTTTCATATTTTTCAGTGACCTTTGACCTCCCCTGTAGATTTACAAATGCCCATTACAGGCTAGCCAATAGAGCTAGGAGTCTGGTTCTTTTTCGACATAGACCATCATTGGTTCTTAATGTTCATAGAAATATTTTGGGTCAGGTCACGTGACCTTGACCTCATTAAATATGCGCATATCTAATTCTAGGCTAACCAATAGGGCTAGAGAGCCGAATTTTGGTACACAGGGAGTAGTATGGGATAGAAATCTATTGTCAATATGTCACATGACCAGACCTCATTAATTATGCGCATATCTAATTCTAGGCTATCCAATAGGGCTAGAGATCCGAATTTTGGTACACAGGGACTACTATGGGATAGAAATCTATTGCAAATATGTCACGTGACCAGGCCTCATTAATTATGTGCATATCTAATTCTAGGCTAACCAAAAGGGCTAGAGATCCGAATTTGGTACACAGGGACTACTATGGGATAGAAATCTATTGCGAATATGTCATGTGACCAGACCTCATTAATTATGCGCATATCTAGTTCTAGGCTAACCAATAGGGCTAGAGATCCGAATTTTGGTACAAAGGGACTACTATGGGATAGAAATCTATTGCAAATATGTCATGTGACCAGACCTCATTAATTATGTGCATATCTAATTCTAGGCTAACCAATAGGGCTAGAGATCCGAATTTTGGTACAAAGGGACTACTATGGGATAGAAATCTATTGCAAATATGTCACGTGACCAGACCTCATTAATTATGCGCATATCTAATTCTAGGCTAACCAATAGGGCTAGAGATCCGAATTTTGGTACACAGGGACTACTATGGGATAGAAATCTATTGCAAATATGTCACTTGACAAGACCTCATTAATTATGCGCATTTCTAATTCTAGGCTAACCAATAGGGTAAGAGATCCGAATTTTGGTACACAGGGACTACTATGGGATAGAAATCTATTGCAAATATGTCACGTGACCAGACCTCATTAATTATGCACATATCTAATTCTAGGCTAACCAATAGGGCTACAGATCCGAATTTTAGTACACAGGGACTATTATGGGATAGAAATCTATTGCAAATATGTCACGTGACAAGACCTCATTATTTATGCGCATATCTAATTCTAGGCTAACCAATAGGGTTTAGGATCTGAATTTTGGTACACAGGGACTACTATGGGATAGAAATCTATTGGAAAATATGTCATGTGACCAGACCTCATTATTTATGCGCATATCTAATTCTAGGCTAACCAATAGGGTTAGAGATCCGAATTTTGGTACACAGGGACTACTATGGGATAGAAATCTATTGCAAATATGTCATGTGACCAGACCTCATTAATTATGTGCATATCTAATTCTAGGCTAACATATTGGGCTAGAGATCTGAATTTTGGTAAACAGGGACTACTATGGGATAGAAATCTATTGCAAATATGTCACGTGACCAGGCCTCATTAATTATGCACATATCTAATTCTAGGCTCACCAATAGGACTAGAGATCCGAATTTTGGTACACAGAGAGTACTGTGGGATTGATATCTATTGTCAATATGTCACGTGACCAGACCTCATTAATTGTGCACATATCTAATTCAAGGCTTACCAATAGGGCTAGAGAGCCCAATTTTTGGTACACAGGGAGTAATATTGGATACAATTTTTTTTTAACAAAATGTCACATGACCTCCATGACCTTTGACCTCGTTTTCAGAAATACTACCATAGCCTTTCGTCTCTTTGCATATCTATTCCTCTATTGCCCCTGTACACCGAGATCTCTCGAAACCCGGTCATTGCTGCTTTGCAGCTATATTTAGGGTTTCGACACCATGGGTGCGAAACCCTCTTGTAATCGTTCTGTTTTTTATTATTTTTCTTCTTCTGTCGCACGTTTGGAACTCTGGAGCTAAAACCGCTGGACCTAGAGTCTTCATATTTGGTACACAGGTACAACTCAGCAAAAGTAATTTTTTGGTCACATGACCATAACAAAAGGTCACGTGACCTTTCGGCCATTTTGAAAATAAACTTTAAAATTGACTTCATTTGCATAAAAATTAACCAATCAAAATTCTGTCCTAAATTTTTGTAGACCATAGGGTTAGGCTCCTTCATGCCAAATATCAAGGTCACAGGTGTTGCCAATTTTGAGAAGAAGATTTTTAAAGTATTATTTTTCTGATTTTTCATTGACCTTTGACCTCCCCTATACCTATGCAGCCAAGCTATGGCAATGGCTTATTCTGGCCTATGTTAAAGTCCAAGACAGCCAGTGTCCATCGGACAATGGCCAGTAGGGGACCAAATTGCACTCCACAATTTTGGGATTCTCCTTGACCTTTGACCTTGGCATCTTGCTCAAATTCATCTATTATGCGCATACCATTCCATTCAATAAACGGGGTTAAACAGGGAGGCATTACATCGCAGATACTTTTCACTGTTTATTTAGATAATCTTAGCAAATCACTTGCTTCTCTACCGTATGGTTGTCTCATTGGTGACTTTAAGATCAATCATCTGATATACGCAGATGACCTGGTTATTTTTTCCACCGGTTCTTACGGGCAGCAAATGTTAGTAAACGCTTGTGGTCATTATGCAACGAATGCTCAATACTCTTTAATGAAAAAAAAAACTGTATGTATGTTAATACAACCGAATGTAAGGAAGCTGCGACAAGCTCCGATATATTTGAATAATAGAATGCTTAACTATGTTTATGTGTACAAGTACCTTGGACACGTTATAACTTCTGATCTAAAAGATGACGATGACATTCAAGCTCAGACTCGCCTCTGTTTTATGCGAGAGGCAATGCTCTTATTCGAGATTTTAAATTTGCATCGCTTTCAGTTAAAAATCACCTGTTTACTGTTTTCTGTGATGTCCCTTATTGTACGTATCTTTGGTCTAATTTTTCTGTAAATGTTTTTAAGACAATGAGAAAAGCTTTTTATCAGGTTTATCGTAAATTGACAGGTTTCACATACAATCATGTGCAAAGTAACAGCCTTTTGTTTGTTAACTTATCGATTTTAACATTTGACGAACTGTTTAGAAAAAAGTCAGTGGTTTTCTCAGTAGATTGCTATATCTGATAACCCCCTTATTTCAGCAGTTCTGAATTTTTCCATTTTCACATATAGTAAATTATGGAAAAACTGGTGTAATTGGATTTTTTAACTCCTTTTCTGTCATTTACTTTTTATTTTTCTGTTTTTGTTTTTGTATATGGATTATTATATCTGAAATAAACAACATAATAATAATAATATCTAATTCTGAGCCAGCCAATAGAGCTAGAGGTCAGAATTTTGGTATATAGGGATAACTTAGCAATACAATTTTTTTGACAAAATGTCACGTGACCTCGATGACCTTTGACCTTGAATATACGTAAATGTCCATAACTCAGTAACCACAAGTGCTACACCCTTCATATTTGGTATGATGGGAGACCTTATGACACCACATCCTGTACCTCATTAATTATGCGCATATCTAATTCTGAGCCAGCCAATAGAGCTAGAGGTCTGATTTTTGGTATATAGGGATAACTTAGCAATACAATTTTTTTGACAAAATGTCATGTGACCTCGATGACCTTTGACCTTAAATATGTGTATATGTCCATAACTAAGTAACCAGAAGGGCTACACCTTTCATATTTGGTATGATGGGAGACCTTATGACACCACATCCTGTACCTAATTAATTATGCGCATATCTAATTCTGAGCCAGCCAATAGAGCTAGAGGTCTGATTTTTGGTATATAGGGATAGCTTAGCAATACAATTTTTTTGACAAAATGTCATGTGACCTCGATGACCTTTGACCTCAAATATACATATATGTCCACAACTTGGTAACCAGAAGTGCTACAGACTTCATATGTGGTATGATGGGAGACCTTATGACACCACATCCTGTACCTCATTAATTATGCGCATATCTAATTCTGAGCCAGCCAATAGAGCTAGAGGTCTGATTTTTGGTATATAGGGATAGCTTAGCAATACAATATTTTTGACAAAATGTCATGTGACCTCGATGACCTTTGACCTTAAATATACCTATATGTCCACAACTTGGTAACCACAAGTGCTACAGACTTCATATTTGGTATGATGGGAGACCTTATGACACTGCATCCTGTACTTCATTAATTATGCGCACAATCTAATTTTTCTTTTGCTCTAATGCTGCCACTTCTGTCGAAACCCGGTCATCGCTGCTTGCAGCTATATTTAGGGTTTCGACACCATGGGTGCGAAACCCTCTTGTAATCGTTCTGTTTTTTATTATTATTATTATTATTATTATTATTATTATTCTTCTTCCGTCGCACTTCTGCAACTACCACGCAAACACCGTTGCACCTAGAGACTTCATATTTGGTACACAGGTACAACTCAGCAAAAGTAATTTTTTGGTCACATGACCATAACAAAAGGTCACGTGACCTTTCGGCCATTTTGAAAATAAACTTTAAAATTGACTTCATTTGCATAAAAATTAACCAATCAAAATTCTGTCCTAAATTTTTGTAGACCATAGGGTTAGGCTCCTTCATGCCAAATATCAAGGTCACAGGTCTTGCCGATTTTGAGAAGAAGATTTTTAAAGTATTATTTTTTCTGATTTTTTTGTGACCTTTGACCTCCCCTATAGATTTACAAATGCTCATTATAGGCTAGCCAATAGAGCTAGGAGTCTGGTTCTTTTTGACATACACGATCATTGGCTGTTATTTTCACCGAAATATTTTGGGTCAGGTCACGTGACCTTGACCTCATTAATTATGCGCATATGTAATTCCAGGCTAACCAATAGGGCTAGAGATCCGATTTTTGGTACACAGGGACTACTAAGGTATAGAAATCTATTGCAAATATGTCACGTGACCAGACCTCATTAATTATGCGCATATCTAATTCTAGGCTAACCAATAAGGCTAGAGATCCGAATTTTGGTACACAGGGACTACTATGGGATAGAAATCTATTGCTTATATGTCACGTGACCAGACCTCATTAATTATGCGCATATCTAATTCTAGGCTAACCAATAGGGCGAGAGATCCGAATTTTGGTACATAGGGACTACTATGGTATAGAAATCTATTGCGAATATGTCACTTGACCAGACCTCATTAATTATGCGCATATCTAATTCTAGGCTAACCAATAGGGCTAGAGATTCGAATTTTGGTACAGAGGGACTACTATGGGATAGAAATCTATTGCTTATATGTCACGTGACCAGACCTCATTAATTATGCGCATATCTAATTCTAGGCTAACCAATAGGGCTAGAGATATGAATTTTGGTACACAGGGACTACTATGGGATAGAAATCTATTGCTTATATGTCACGTGACCAGACCTCATTAATTATGCGCATATCTAATTTTAGGCTAACCATAAGGCTAGAGATCCGAATTTCGGTACACAGGGACTACTATGGGATAGAAATCTATTGCAAATATGTCACGTGACCAGACCTCATTAATTATGCGCATATCTAATTCTAGGCTAACCAATAAGGCTAGAGATCCGAATTTTGGTACAAAGGGACTACTATGGGATAGAAATCTATTGCTTATATGTCACGTGACCAGACCTCATTAATTATGCGCATATCTAATTCTAGGCTAACCAATAGGGCTAGAGATGTGAATTTTGATACACAGGGACTACTATGGGATAGAAATCTATTGCAAATATATCACGTGACCAGACCTCATTAATTATGCGCATATCTAATTCTAGGCTAACCAATAGGGCTAGAGATCCGAATTTTGGTACACAGGGACTACTATGGGATAGAAATCTATTGCAAATATGTCACGTGACCAGACCTCATTAATTATGCGCATATCTAATTCTAGGCTAACCAATAGGGCTAGAGATCCGAATTTTGGTACACAGGGACTACTATGGGATAGAAATCTATTGCTTATATGTCACGTGACCAGACCTCATTAATTATGCGCATATCTAATTCTAGGCTGACCAATAGGGCTAGAGATCCAAATTTTGGTACAGAGGGACAACTATGGGATAGAAATCTATTGCAAATATATCACGTGACCAGACCTCATTAATTATGCACATATCTAATTTTAGGCTAACCAATAGGGCTAGAGATCCGAATTTTGGTACACAGGGACTACTATGGGATAGAAATCTATTGTCAAAATGTCACTTGACCAGACCTCATTAATTATGCGCATATCTAATTGTAGGCTGACCAATAGGGCTAGAGATCCAAATTTTGGTACAGAGGGACAACTATGGGATAGAAATCTATTGCAAATATATCACGTGACCAGACCTCATTAATTATGCACATATCTAATTTTAGGCTAACCAATAGGGCTAGAGATCCGAATTTTGGTACACAGGGACTACTATGGGATAGAAATCTATTGTCAAAATGTCACTTGACCAGACCTCATTAATTATGCGCATATCTAATTCTGAGCCAGCCAATAAAGCTAGAGGTCTGATTTTTGGTATATAGGGATGACTTAGCAATACAGTTTTCTTGACAAAATGTCATGTGACCTCGATGACCTTGACCTAAAATATACGCATATGTCCATAACTCAGTAACCACAAGTGCTACACCCTTCATATTTGGTATGATGGGATATTTTATGACACCACATCCCGTAGCTCATTAACTTTGCGCATATCTAATTCTGAGCCAGCCAATAGAGCGAAAGGTCTGATATTTGGTACACTTGCATAAGTATTTGATAGAAGTCTTATGCAAAACTACCAGTTGAAAGGATAACTTTAAGTACCATTTTAACAAATGTGCCAAATATTCATAAGGTAGGTGCAGATCTAATTGTTCTTTTGCTCTAATGCTGCAATTTGTGTCGAAACCCGGTCATCGCTGCTTGCAGCTATATTTATTATTATTCTTCTTCTTCTTCTTCCGTTGCGCTTCTGCAACTACCATGCGAATACCGTTGCACCTAGAGACTTCATATTTGGTACACAGGTACAACTCAGCAAAAGTAATTTTTTTGTGACATGACCATAACAAAAGGTCACGTGACCTTTCGGGCATTTTGAAAATAACTTTAAAATTGACTTCATTTGCATAAAAATTAACCAATCAAAATTCTGTCCTAAATTTTTGTAGACCATAGGGTTAGGCTCCTTCATGCTAAATATCAAGGTCACAGGTCTTGCCGATTTTGAGAAGAAGATTTTTAAAGTATTATTTTTCTGATTTTTCATTGACCTTTGACCTCCCCTATACCTATGCAGCTAAGCTATGGCAATGGCTTATTCTGGCCTATGTTTAAGTCCAAGACAGCAAGCGTCTATTGGACAATGGCCAGTAGGGGACCAAATTGCACTCCACAATTTTGGGGATTCAACTTGACCTTTGACCTTGGCCTCTTCCTGCAACTCATTTATTATGCGCATATTTAATTCTGAGCCAGCCAATAGAGCTAGAGGTCTGATTTTTGGTATATAGGGATAACTTAGCATTACAATTTTTTTGACAAAATGTCATGTGACCCCGATGACCTTTGACCTTGAATATACGTATATGGCCATAACTAAGTAACCCCAAGTGCTACACCTTCATATTTGGTATGATGGGAGACCTTATGACACCACATCCTGTACCTCATTAATTATGCGCATATCTAATTCTGAGCCAGCCAATAGAGCTAGAGGTCTGATTTTTGGTATATAGGGATAACTTAGCAATACAATTTTTTTGAGAAAATGTCATGTGACCTCGATGACCTTTGACCTCAAATATACGTATATGGCCATAACTAAGTAACCCCAAGTGCTACACCCTTCATATTTGGTATGATGGGAGACCTTATGACACCACATCCTGTACCTCATTAATTATGCGCATATCTTATTCCGAGCCAGCCAATGGAGCTAGAGGTCTGATTTTTGGTAAATAGGGATAACTTAGCATTACAATTTTTTGACAAAATGTCATGTGACCTCGATGACCTTTGACCTTGAATATACGTATATGTCTATAACTCAGTAACCACAAGTGCTACACACTTCATATTTGGTATGATGGGACACCTTATGACACCACATCCTGTACCTCATTAATTATGCGCATATCTAATTCTGGGCCAGCCAATAGAGCTAGAGGTCTGATTTTTGGTATATAGGGATAACTTAGCAATACAATTTTTTTGACAAAATGTCATGTGACCTCGATGACCTTTGACCTTGAATATACGTATATGTCCATAACTCAGTAACTACAAGTGCTACACCCTTCATATTTGGTAAGATGGGAGACCTTATGACACCACATCCTGTACCTCATTAATTATGCGCATATCTAATTCTGAGCCAGCCAATAGAGCTAGAGGTCTGATTTTTGGTATATAGGGATAACTTAGCATTACAATTTTTTTGACAAAATGTCATGTGACCTCGATGACCTTTGACCTTGAATATACGTATATGTCCATAACTCAGTAACCACAAGTGCTACACACTTCATATTTGGTATGATGGGAGACCTTATGACACCACATCCTGTACCTCATTAATTATGCGCATATCTAATTCTGGGCCAGCCAATAGAGCTCGAGGTCTGATTTTTGGTATATAGGGATAACTTAGCATTACAATTTTTTTGACAAAATGTCATGTGACCTCGATGACCTTTGACCTTGAATATACGTATATGTCCATAACTCAGTAACTACAAGTGCTACACCATTCATATTTGGTATGATGGGAGACCTTATGACACCACATTCTGTACCTCATTAATTATGCGCATATCTAATTCTGAGCCAGCCAATAGAGCTAGAGGTCTGATTTTTGGTATATAGGGATAACTTAGCAATACAATTTTTTTCACAAAATGTCATGTGACCTCGATGACCTTTGACCTTGAATATACGTATATGTCCATAACTCAGTAACCACAAGTGCTACAGACTTCATATGTGGTATCATGGGAGACCTAATGACACTGCATCCTGTACTTCATTAATTATGCGCAAATCTAATTTTCTTTTGCTCTTAATGCTGCTACTTGTCTCGAAACCCGGGCATTGCTGCTTTGCAGCTATATTTAGGGTTTCGAGACTTTCGTCTCGAAACCCTCTTGTAATCGTTATGTTTTTTATTAGGGTTTCGAGACTTTCGTCTCGAAACCCTCTTGTAATCGTTATGTTTTTTATTATTATTATTATTATTATTATTATTGTTCCGCCACCTTTACATGCTTGCCATTCGAACACCGTTATACCAAATGACTTCTAATTTGGCATATAGGTAAAACTCAAAGACCATATTTTTTATTTCGTTACCATGGCAACAGGTCACATGACCTGCCGTCAATCTTAAATTTAAACTTTTAAATGCCTCTCATTTGCATAAATATTCATCTATCAAAATTCCACGAGGTCATTTTGTGGACCATATAGCCATGCTCCTTTATGCCAAAAATCAAGGTCACAGGACTTGCCGATTTTGAGAAGAAGATTTTTAAAGTATTATTTTTCTGATTTTTCTATGACCTTTGACCTCCCCTATACCTATGCAGCTAAGCTATGGCAATGGCTTATCTATGTTAAAGTCAAAGACAGCAAGCATCTATTGGACAATCATCAATGGCCAGTAGGGGACCAAATTGCACTCCAAAATTTGGGGATTCTACTTGACCTTTGACCTTGGCATCTTCCTGCAACTCATTTATTATGTGCATATCTAATTCTGAGCCTGCTAATAGAGCTAGAGGTCTGATTTTTGGTATATAGGGATAACTTAGCGATACAATTTTTTTGACAAAAAGTCATGTGACCTCGTTGACCTTTGACCTTGAAAATAAGTATATGTCTATAACTAAGTAACCACAAGTGCTACACCCTTCATATCTGGTATGATTGGAGACCTTATGACACCACATCCTGTACCTCATTAATTATGCGCATATCTAATTCTGAGCCAGCCAATAGAGCTAGAGGTCTGATTTTTGGTATATAGGGATAACTTAGCAATACAATTTTTTGACAAAATGTCATGTGACCTCGATGACCTTTGACCTTAAATATACGTATATGGCCATAACTAAGTAACTGCAAGTGCTACACGCTTCATATTTGGTATGATGGGAGACCTTATGACACCACATCCTGTACCTCATTAATTATGCGCATATCTAATTCTGAGCCAGCAAATAAAGCTAGAGGTCTGATTTTTGGTATGTAAGGATAACTATGGGATACAGCTTTTTAACAAAATGTCACATGACCTCTATGACCTTTGACCTTTTTTCACATTTACTACTATAGCCTTTCGTATTTTTGCATATCTATTCCTCTATTGCCCCAGTTCACCGAGATGTCTCGAAACCCGGTCATTGCTGCTTTGCAGCTATATTTATTATTATTATTATTATTATTTTTCTTCCGCCTCCTAAATGCGCTTGCCATTCGAACACTGTTGCACCTAGAGTCTCCAAATTTGGCATATAGATAAAACACCTCGCAAGTAATTTTTTGATCTCATTACCATAACAATGGGTCACGTGACATTTCGGCCATTTTGAAAATAAACTTTAAAATTGAGCTCATTTGCATAAAAAGTGATAAATCAAAATTCTGCTCCAGTCACTTTTTAGACCTTATAGCCTTGCTCCTTCATGCCAAACATCAAGGTGACAGGATTTGCCAATTTTGAGAAGAAGATTTTTAAAGTATTATTTTTCTGATTTTTCTATGACCTTTGACCTTTCTCTACCTGTGCAGCTAAGCTATGGCAAAGGCTTTTTCTGACCTATGTAAGGGTCCCAATGGGCTAGCGTGTCTTGAACAATGACCTTTTTGGGACCACATATTGAACACCAAAATTTTGGGAATGCCCCTTGACCTTTGACCTTGGCATCATGTAGCACATTATTAAATGTGCACATATGCAATTCTGGAGTACCAGATACTGCAACTGGTCTGATTTTTGCTATGAGGAAGCAAACAAAGTTTTTGAGGTCAAAGGTCATCCTGCTCACGTGACATTTTGCCAACAAACTTTGCTCCTATACTTCTCCCTGTGTACCAAAAATCAGATCCCTAGCTCTATCGGCTAGCCCGGAATTAGATATGCGCATAATTAATGAGCTACATGATGTGGTACCATATTGTCTTCCATCCCACCAAATATCAAGGCAGTAGCACTTGTGGTTACTGATTTACAGGCCAATTCATGAAATCGAGGTCAAAGGTCATCCTGGTCACGTGACTTTTTGCCCAAAATCTTGGCTTCCACAGGTCTCCCCATGTACCAAAAATCAGACCCCTAGCTCTGTTGGCTTGCCCAGCATTGGCATGAGCAGCCCCTGTGCAGTAATGCTGGCTGAGCATATTCCCTATTCATAAGCTATAGGCTGGCCTCGTACGTAACTCAATGAGATGAAAGCTCGCTTGCTTCACATTCTGAAAAAACTGATCTGATTTTGCAATGAATCTCATGTTGGCTCTAAAATCAACTTACAAACCGATGCTCTATCTTTGTAAGCCACAAGCTGAGTGCTGATCAGCTGCTATTCAAGCATAGAGACAGGCACTACTTTTTGAACCGGACTATCTTCGTGACCTTTGACCTAGTAGCTCTACCTTTGACCTAAGCATCTCAAGAGCATATCCCTGTCTATGTGTACCATGGCCCATATGCCTACAGCTTTCCCCTATTGCTTTCATTGCGTTTTTCTTATTATTAGGGTTTCGACACCATGGGTGCGAAACCCTCTTGTAATCGTTCTGTTTTTTATTAGGGTTTCGACACCATGGGTGCGAAACCCTCTTGTAATCGTTCTGTTTTTTATTATTATTATTATTATTATTATTATTTTTCTTCCGCCTCCTAAATGCGCTTGCCATTCGAACACTGTTGCACCTAGAGTCTCCAAATTTGGCATATAGATAAAACACCTCGCAAGTAATTTTTTGATCTCATTACCATAACAATGGGTCACGTGACATTTCGGCCATTTTGAAAATAAACTTTAAAATTGAGCTCATTTGCATAAAAATTGATAAATCAAAATTCTGCTCTAGTCACTTTTTAGACCTTATAGCCTTGCTCCTTCATGCCAAATATGAATGTCACAGGTCTTGCTAATTTTGAGAAGATGATTTTTAAAGTATTATTTTTCATATTTTTCAGTGACCTTTGACCTCCCCTATAGATTTACAAATGCCCATTATAGGCTAGCCAATAGAGCTAGGAGTCTGGTTCTTTTTCGACATAGACGATCATTGGCTGTTAATGTTCACCAAAATATTTGGGTCAGGTCACGTGACCTTGACCTTATAATTATGCGCATATCTAATTCTAGGCTAACCAATAGGGCTAGAGATCCGAATTTTGGTACACAGGGACTACTATGGGATAGAAATCTATTGCAAATATGTCACGTGACCAGACCTCATTAATTATGCGCATATCTAATTCTAGGCTAACCAATAGGGCTAGAGATCCGAATTTTGGTACACAGGGACTACTATGCAATAGAAATCTATTGTCAATATGTCACATGACAAAACCTCATTAATTATGTGCATATCTAATTCTAGACTAACCAATAGGGCTAGCGATCCGAATTTTGGTACACAGGGAGTACTTTGGGATACAAATCTATTGGAAATATGTCACGTGACAAGACCTAATTAATTATGTGCATATCTAATTCTAGGCTAACCAATAGGGCTAGCGATCCGAATTCTGGTACACAGGGAGTACTATGGGATACAAATCTATTGCAAATATGTCCCGTGACCGGACCTCATTAATTATGCACATATCTAATTCTAGGCTAACCAATAGGGCTAGAGATCCGAAATTTGGTACACAGGGACTACTATGGGATAGAAATTAATTGTAAATATGTCACGTGACCAGACCTCATTAATTATGCGCATATCTAATTCTAGGCTAACCAATAGGGCTAGAGATCCGAATGTTGGTACACAGGCAGTACTATGGGATAGATATCAATTGTCAATATGGAACATGACAAGACCTCATTAATTATGCACATATATAATTCCAGGCTAAGGTGATAGAGCTAGAGGTCTGATTTTTGGTATAAAGGGATAACTATGACATTGAATTCTTTTAACAAAATGTCACATCACCTCGACTACTTTTGACCTCGATTTCACAAATACTACCATAGCCTCCCATCTTTTTGCATATGTATTTCTCTATTGCCCCTGTTGACCGAGATGTCTCGAAACCCGGTTGATTGCTGCTTTGCAGCTATATTTAGGGTTTCGACACCATGGGTGCGAAACCCTCTTGTAATCGTTCTGTTTTTTATTATTATTATTATTATTATTATTATTAGGGTTTCGACACCATGGGTGCGAAACCCTCTTGTAATCGTTCTGTTTTTTATTATTAGGGTTTCGACACCATGGGTGCGAAACCCTCTTGTAATCGTTCTGTTTTTTATTATTATTATTATTATTATTATTATTATTATTATTATTCTTCTTCTTCCGCCGCACTTCTGCCTTTACCACGCGAACACCGTTGCACCTAGAGACTTCATATTTGGTACACAGGTACAACTCACCAAAAGTAATTTTTTGTCACATGACCATAACAAAAGGTCACGTGACCTTTCGGCCATTTTGAAAATAAACTTTAAAATTGACCTCATTTGCATAAAAATTAACCAATCAAAATTCTGTCCTAAATTTTTGTAGACCATAGGGTTAGGCCCCTTCATGCCAAATATCAAGGTCACAGGTCTTGCCGATTTTGAGAAGAAGATTTTTAAAGTATTATTTTTCATATTTTTCAGTGACCTTTGACCTCGCCTATAGATTTACAAATGCCCATTATAGGCTAGCCAATAGAGCTAGGAGTCTGGTTCTTTTTCGACATAGACGATCATTGGCTGTTAATGTTCACCGAAATATATTGGGTCAGGTCACGTGACCTTGACCTCATTAATTATGCGCATATCTAATTCTAGGCTAACCAATAGGGCTAGAGATCCAAATTTTGGTACGCAGGGACTACTATGGGATAGAAATCTATTGCAAATATGTCACGTGACCAGACCTCATTAATTATGCGCATATCTAATTCTAGGCTAACCAATAGGGCTAGAGATCCGAATTTTGGTACACAGGGACTACTATGGGATAGAAATCTATTGCAAATATGTCACGTGACCAGACCTCATTAATTATGCGCATATCTAATTCTAGGCTAACCAATAGGGCTAGAGATCCGAATTTCGGTACACAGGGACTACTATGGGATAGAAATCTATTGCAAATATGTCACGTGACCAGACCTCATTAATTATGCACATATCTAATTCTAGGCTAACCAATAGGGCTAGAGATCCGAATTTTGGTACACAGGGACTACTATGGGATAGAAATGTATTGCAAATATGTCACGTGACCAGACCTCATTAATTATGCGCATATCTAATTCTAGGCTAACCAATAGGGCTAGAGATCCGAATTTTGGTACACAGGGACTACTATGGGATAGAAATCTATTGCAAATATGTCACGTGACCAGACCTCATTAATTATGCGCATATCTAATTCTAGGCTAACCAATAGGGCTAGAGATCCGAATTTTGGTACACAGGGACTACTATGGGATAGAAATCTATTGCAAATATGTCACGTGACCAGACCTCATTAATTATGCGCATATCTAATTCTGAGCCAGCAAATGGAGCTAGAGGTCTGATTTTTGGTATATAGGGATAACTAAGCAATACAATTTTTTGACAAAATGTCACGTGACTCGTTGACCTTTGACCTTGAAATACGTTTATGTCCATAATTCAGTAACAACAGGTGCTACACCCTTCATGTATGGTATGATGGGACACCTTATGACACAACATCCTGTACCTCATTAATTATGCGCATATCTAATTCTGAGCCAGCTAAAAGAGCTAGAGGTCTGATTTTTGGTATATAGGGACAACTTAGCATTACAATTTTTTTGACAAAATGTCATGTGACCTTGATGACCTTTGACCTTCAATATACGTATATGTCCATAACTCAATAACCACAAATGCTACAAGCTTCATATTTGGTATGATGGGAGACCTTATGACATCACATCCTGTACCTCATTAATTATGCGCATACCTAATTCTGAGCCAGCGAATAGAGCTAGAGGTCTGATATTGGTACACTGGCATAAGTACTTGATAGAAGTTTTATGGAAAACTACCAGGTTGAAAGGATGACTTTTAGTACCATTTTAGCAAATGTGCCAATTATTCATTAGGAAGGTGCAGATGTAATTTTTCTTTTGCTCTTATGCTGCCATTTGCGTCGAAACCCGGTCATCGCTGCTTGCAGCTATATTGTTTTTATTATTATTATTATTCTTCTTCCGCCTTTCTTTTGCAACTACCACGCGAACACCGTTGCACCTAGAGACTTCATATTTGGTACACAGGTACAACTCAGCAAAAGTAATTTTTTGGTCACATGACCATAACAAAAGGTCACGTGACCTTTCGGCCATTTTGAAAATAAACTTTAAAATTGACTTCATTTGCATAAAAATTAACCAATCAAAATTCTGTCCTAAATTTTTGTAGACCATAGGGTTAGGCTCCTTCATGCCAAATATCAAGGTCACAGGTGTTGCCAATTTTGAGAAGAAGATTTTTAAAGTATTATTTTTCTGATTTTTCAGTGACCTTTGACCTCCCCTATACCTATGCAGCTAAGCTATGGCAATGGCTTATTCTGGCCTATGTTAAAGTCCAAGACAGCCAGTGTCCATTGGACAATGGCCAGTAGGGGACCAAATTGCACTCCACAATTTTGGGGATTCCACTTGACCTTTGACCTTGGCATCTTCTTGCAACTCATTTATTATGCGCACATCTAATTCTGAGCCAGCTAATGGAGCTAGAGGTCTGATTTTTGGTATATAGGGATAACATAGCATTACAATTTTTTTGACAAAATGTCATGTGACCTCGATGACCTTTGACCTCAAATATACGTATATGGCCATAACTAAGTAACCACAAGTGCTACACCCTTCATATTTGGTATGATGGGAGACCTTATGACACCACATCCTGTACCTCATTAATTATGCGCATATCTAATTCTGAGCCAGCCAATGGAGCTAGAGGTCTAATTTTTGGTATATAGGGATAACTAAGCAATACAATTTTTTTGACGAAATATCATGTGACCTCGATGACCTTTGACCTTAAATATGAGTATATGTCCATAACTAAGTAACCAGAAGGGCTACACCTTTCATATTTGGTATGGTGGGAGACCTTATGACACCACATCCTGTACCTCATTAATTATGCGCATATCTAATTCTGAGCCAGCCAATAGAGCTAGAGGTCTAATTTTTGGTATATAGGGATAACTAAGCAATACAATTTTTTTGACGAAATATCATGTGACCTCGATGACCTTTGACCTTAAATATGAGTATATGTCCATAACTAAGTAACCAGAAGGGCTACACCTTTCATATTTGGTATGGTGGGAGACCTTATGACACCACATCCTGTACCTCATTAATTATGCGCATATCTAATTCTGAGCCAGCCAATAGAGCTAGAGGTCTGATTTTTGGTATATAGGGATAACTTAGCAATACAATTTTTTTGACAAAATGTCATGTGACCTTCATGACCTTTGACCTTATATATACATATATGGGCATAACTAAGTAACCCTAAGTGCTAGACCCTTCATATTTGGTATGATGGGAGACCTTATGACACCACATCCTGTACCTCATTAATTATGCGCATATCTAATTCTGAGCCAGCCAATAGAGCTAGAGGTCTGATTTTTGGTATATAGGGATAACTTAGCAATACAATTTTTTGGACACAATGTCATGTGACCTCGATGACCTTTGACCTCAAATATACATATATGGCCATAACTAAGTAACCACAAGTGCTACACACTTCATATTTGGTATCATTGGAGACCTTATGACATCACATCCTGTACTTCATAAATTATGCACCCAATCTAATTTTTCTTTTGCTCTTAATGCTGCTACTTGTGTCGAAACCCGGTCATCGCTGCTTGCAGCTATATTTATTATATTCTTCTTCTTCTTCTTCTTCTTCTTCTTCCGCCTTTCTTTTGCAACTACCACGCGAACACCGTTGCACCTAGAGACTTCATATTTGGTACACAGGTACAACTCACCAAAAGTAATTTTTTGTGACATGACCATAACAAAAGGTCACGTGACCTTTCGGCCATTTTGAAAATAAACTTTAAAATTGACCTCATTTGCATAAAAATTAACCAATCAAAATTCTGTCCTAAATTTTTGTAGACCATAGGGTTAGGCCCCTTCATGCCAAATATCAAGGTCACAGTCTTGCCGATTTTGAGAAGAAGATTTTTAAAGTATATTTTTCATATTTTTCAGTGACCTCTGACCTCCCCTATAGATTTACAAATGCCCATTATAGGCTAGCCAATAGAGCTAGGAGTCTGGTTCTTTTTCGACGTAGACGATCATTGGCTGTTAATGTTCACCGAAATATTTTGGGTCAGGTCACGTGACCTTGACCTCATTAATTATGCGCATATCTAATTCTAGGCTAACCAATAGGGCTAGAGATCCGAATTTTGGTACCACAGGGACTACTATGGGATAGAAATCTATTGCAAATATGTCATGTGACCAGACCTCATTAATTATGCGCATATCTAATTCTAGGCTAACCAATAGGGCTAGAGATCCGAATTTTGGTACACAGGGACTACTATGGGATAGAAATCTATTGCAAATATGTCACGTGACCAGACCTCATTAATTATGCGCATATCTAATTCTAGGCTAACCAATAGGGCTAGAGATCCGAATTTTGGTACACAGGGACTACTATGGGATAGAAATCTATTGCAAATATGTCACGTGACCAGACGTCATTAATTATGCGCATATCTAATTCTATGCTAACCAATAGGGCTAGAGATCCGAATTTTGGTACACAGGGACTACTATGGGATAGAAATCTATTGCAAATATGTCACGTGACTAGACCTCATTAATTATGCGCATATCTAATTCTAGGCTAACCAATAGGGCTAGAGATCCGAATTTTGGTACACAGGACTACTATGGGATAGAAATCTATTGCAAATATGTCACATGACCAGAGCTCATTAATTATGCGCATGTCTAATTCTGAGCCAGCCAATAGAGCTAGAGGTCTGATTTTTGGTATATAGGGATAACTTAGCAATACGATTTTTTTGACAAAATGTCATGTGACCTCGATGACCTTTGACCTCAAATATACATATATGGCCATAACTAAGTAACCCCAAGTGCTACACCCTTCATATTTGGTATGATGGGAGACCTTATGACATCACATCCTGTACCTCATTAATTATGCGCATATCTAATTCTGAGCCAGCCAATAGAGCTAGAGGTCTGATTTTTGGTATATAGGGATAACTTAGCAATACAATTTTTTTGACAAAATATCATGTGACCTCGATGACCTTTGACCTCATATATACGTATATGGGCATAACTAAGTAACCCCCAGTGCTACACCCTTCATATTTGGTATGATTGGAGACCTTATGACACCACATCCTGTACCTCATTAATTATGCGCATATCTAATTCTGAGCCAGCCAATAGAGCTAGAGGTCTGATTTTTGGTATATAGGGATAACTTAGCAATACAATTTTTTTTACAAAATGTCATGTGACCTCGATGACCTTTGACCTTGAATATACGTATATGTCCATAACTCAGTAACCACAAGTGCTACACCCTTCATATTTGGTATGATGGGAGACCTTATGACACCACATCCTGTACCTCATTAATTATGCGCATATCTAATTCTGAGCCAGCCAATAGAGCTAGAGGTCTGATTTTTGGTATATAGGGATAGCTTAGCATTACAATTTTTTTGACAAAATGTCATGTGACCTTGATGACCTTTGACCTTGAATATACGTATATGTCCATAACTCAGTAACCACAAATGCTACACGCTTCATATTTGGTATGATGGGAGACCTTATGACATCACATCCTGTACCTCATTAATTATGCGCATACCTAATTCTGAGCCAGCCAATAGAGCTAGAGGTCTGATATTTGGTACACTGGCATAAGTACTTGATAGAAGTTTTATGCAAAACTACCAGGTTGAAAGGATGACTTTTAGTACCATTTTAGCAAATGTGCCAATTATTCATTAGGAAGGTGCAGATGTAATTTTTCTTTTGCTCTTATGCTGCCATTTGCGTCGAAACCCGGTCATCGCTGCTTGCAGCTATATTTAGGGTTTCGACACCATGGGTGCGAAACCCTCTTGTAATCGTTCTGTTTTTTATTATTATTATTATTATTATTCTTCTTACGCCGTGCGTTTGCAACTACCACGCGAACACTGTTGCACCTAGAGACTTCATATTGGTACACAGGTAGAACTCACCAAAAGTAATTTTTGTCACATGACCATAACAAAAGGTCACGTGACCTTTCGGCCATTTTGAAAATAAACTTTAAAATTGACCTCATTTGCATAAAAATAAGCCAATCAAAATTCTGTCCTAAATTTTTGTAGACCATAGGGTTAGGCCCCTTCATGCCAAATATCAAGGTCACAGGTCTTGCCGATTTTGAGAAGAAGATTTTTAAAGTATTATTTTTCATATTTTTCAGTGACCTTGACCTCCCCTATAGATTTACAAATGCCTATTATAGGCTAGCCAATAGAGCTAGGAGTCTGGTTCTTTTTCGACATAGACGATCATTGGCTGTTAATGTTCACCGAAATATTTTGGGTCAGGTCATGTGACCTTGACCTCATTAATTATGCGCATATCTAATTGTAGGCTAACCAATAGGGCTAGACATCCGAATTTGGTACACAGGGACTACTATGGGATAGAAATCTATTGCAAATATGTCACGTGACCAGACCTCATTAATTATGTACATATCTAATTCTAGGCTAACCAATAGGGCTAGAGATCCGAATTTTGGTACACAGGGACTACTATGGGATAGAAATCTATTGCAAATATGTCACCTGACAGACCTCATTAATTATGCGCATATCTAATTCTAGGCTAACCAATAGGGCTAGACATCCGAATTTTGGTACACAGGGACTACTATGGGATAGAAATCTATTGCAATATGTCACGTGACCAGACCTCATTAATTATGCACATATCTAATTCTAGGCTAACCAATAGGGCTAGAGATCCGAATGTTGGTGCACACGGACTACTATGGGATAGAAATCTATTGCAAATATGTCACTTGACCAGACCTCATTAATTATGCGCATATCTAATTCTAGGCTAACCAATAGGGCTAGAGATCCGAATTTTGGTACACAGGGACTACTATGGGATAGAAATCTATTGCAAATATGTCACGTGACCAGACCTCATTAATTATGCGCATATCTAATTCTGAGCCAGCCATAGAGCTAGAGGTCTGATTTTTGGTATATAGGGATAACTTAGCATTACAATTTTTTTTACAAAATGTCATGTGACATCGATGACCTTTGACCTCAAATATACGTATATGGCCATAACTTAGTAACCACAAGTGGTACACCCTTCATATTTGGTATGATGGGAGACCTTATGACATCACATCCTGTACCTCATTAATTATGCGCATATCTAATTCTGAGCCAGCCAATAGAGCTAGATGTCTGATTTTGGTATATAGGGAAACCTTAGCAGTACAATTTTTTTGACAAAATGTCATGTGACTTTCATGACCTTTGACCTTAATATATACATATATGGGCATAACTAAGTAACCCCAAGTGCTAGACCCTTCATATTTGGTATGATGGGACACTTATGACACCACATCTTGTACCTCATTAATTATGCGCATATCTAATTCTGAGCCAGCCAATAGAGCTAGAGGTCTGATTTTTGGTATATAGGGATAGCTTAGCAATAAAAATTTTTTGACAAAATGTCATGTGACCTCGATGACCTTTGACCTTAAATATACCTATATGTCCACAACTTGATAACCACAAGTGCTACAGACTTCATATGTGGTATGATGGGAGACCTTATGACACTGCATCCTGAACTTCATTAATTATGCGCACAATCTAATCTTTTCTTTTGCTCTTAATGCTGCTACTTGTGTCGAAACCCGGTCATCGCTGCTTGCAGCTATATTTATTATTATTATTCTTCTTCCGTCGCACTTCTGCAACTACCACGCAAACACCGTTGCACCTAGAGACTTCATATTTGGTACACAGGTACAACTCAGCAAAAGTAATTTTTTGGTCACATGACCATAACAAAAGGTCACGTGACCTTTCGGCCATTTTGAAAATAAACTTTAAAATTGACTTCATTTGCATAAAAATTAACCAATCAAAATTCTGTCCTAAATTTTTGTAGACCATAGGGTTAGGCTCCTTGATGCCAAATATCAAGGTCACAGGCCTGTCCGATTTTGAGAAGAAGATTTTTAAAGTATTATTTTTCATTTTTTTCAGTGACCTTTGACCTCCCCTATAGATTTACAAATGCCCATTATAGGCTAGCCAATAGAGCTAGGAGTCTGGTTCTTTTTCGACATAGACGATCATTGGCTGTTAATGTTCACCGAAATATTTTGGGTCAAGTCACGTGACCTTGACCTCATTAATTATGCGCATATCTAATTCTCGGCTAACAAATAGGGCTAGAGATCCAAATTTTGGTACACAGGGACTACTATGGGATAGAAATCTATTGCAAATATGTCACGTGACCAGACCTCATTAATTATGCGCATATCTAATTCTAGGCTAACCAATAGGGCTAGAGATCCGAATTTTGGTACACAGGGACTACTATGGGATAGAAATCTATTGCAAATAAGTCACGTGACCAGACCTCATTAATTATTCGCATATCTAATTCTAAGCTAACCAATAGGGCTAGAGATCCGAATTTTGGTACACAGGGACTACTATGGGATAGAAATCTATTGCAAATATGTCACGTGACCAGACCTCATTAATTATGCGCATATCTAATTCTAGGCTAACCAATAGGGCTAGAGATCCAAATTTTGGTACACAGGGACTACTATGGGATAGAAATCTATTGCAAATATGTCACGTGACCAGACCACATTAATTATGCGCATATCTAATTCTAGGCTAACCAATAGGGCTAGAGATCCGAATTTTGGTACACAGGGACTACTATGGGATAGAAATCTATTGCAAATATGTCACGTGACCAGACCTCATTAATTATGCGCATATCTAATTCTAGGCTAACCAATAGGGCTAGAGATCCGAATTTTGGTACACAGGGACTACTATGGGATAGAAATCTATTGCAAATATGTCACGTGACCAGACCTCATTAATTATGCACATATCTAATTCTAGGCTAACCAATAGGGCTAGAGATCCAAATTTTGGTACACAGGGACTACTATGGGATAGAAATCTATTGGAAATATGTCACGTGACCAGACCTCATTAATTATGCACATATCTAATTCTAGGCTAACCAATAGGGCTAGAGATCCCAATTTTGGTACACAGGGACTACTATGGGATAGAAATCTATTGCAAATATGTCACGTGACCAGACCTCATTAATTATGTGCATATCTAATTCTGAGCCAGCCAATAGAGCTAGAGGTCTGATTTTTGGTATATAGGGATAGCTTAGCATTACAATTTTTTTGACAAAATGTCATGTGACCTCGATGACCTTTGACCTTGAATATACGTATATGTCCATAACTCAGTAACCACAAGTGCTACACCCTTCATATTTGGTATGATGGGAGACCTTATGACACCACATCCTGTACCTCATTAATTATGCGCATATCTAATTCTGATCCAGCCAATAGAGCTAGAGGTCTGATTTTTGGTATATAGGGATAGCTTAGCAATAAAATTTTTTTGACAAAATGTCATGTGACCTCGATGACCTTTGACCTTAAATATACCTATATGTCCACAACTTGATAACCACAAGTGCTACAGACTTCATATGTGGTATGATGGGAGACCTAATGACACTGCATCCTGTACTTCATTAATTATGCGCACAATCTAATTTTTCTTTTGCTCTTAATGCTGCTACTTGTGTCGAAACCCGGTCATCGCTGCTTGCAGCTATATTTATTATTATTCTTCTTACGACGAGCTTTTGCAGCTACCACGCGAACACCGTTGCACCTAGAGACTTCATATTTGGTACACAGGTACAACTCAGCAAAAGTAATTTTTTTGTCACATGACCATAACAAAACGTCACGTGACCTTTCGGCCATTTTGAAAATAAACTTTAAAATTGACCTCATTTGCATAAAATTAACCAATCAAAATTCTGTCCTAAATTTTTGTAGACCATAGGTTAGGCCCCTTCATGCCAAATATCATGGTCACAGGTCTTGCCGATTTTGAGAAGAAGATTTTTAAAGTATTTTTTTTCATATTTTTCAGTGACCTTTGACCTCCACTATAGATTTACAAATGCCCATTACAGGCTAGCCAATAGAGCTAGGAGTCTGGTTCTTTTCGACATAGACGATCATTGGCTGTCAATGTTCACCGAAATATTTTGGGTCAGGTCACGTAACCTTGATCTCATTAATTATGCGCATATCTAATTCTAGGCTAACCAATAGGGCTAGAGATCCAAATTTTGGTACACAGGGACTACTATGGGATAGAAATCTATTGCAAATATGTCACGTGACCAGACCTCATTAATTATGCGCATATCTAATCTAGGCTAACCAATAGGGCTAGAGATTCTAATTTTGGTACACAGGGACTACTATGGGATAGAAATCTATTGCAAATATGTCACGTGACCAGACCTCATAATTATGCGCATATCTAATTCTAGGCTAACCAATAGGGCTAGAGATCCAAATTTTGGTACAGAGGGACTACTATGGGATAGAAATCTATTGCAATTATGTCACGTGACCAGACCTCATTAATTATGCGCATATCTAATTCTAGGCTAACCAATAGGGCTAGAGATCCGAATTTTGGTACACAGGGACTACTATGGGATAGAAATCTATTGCAAATATGTCATGTGACCAGACATCATTAATTATGCGCATATCTAATTCTAGGCTAACCAATAGGGCTAGAGATCCCAATTTTGGTACATAGGGACTACTATAGGATAGAAATCTATTGCAAATATGTCACGTGACCAGACCTCATTAATTATGCGCATATCTAATTTTAGGCTAACCAATAGGGCTAGAGATCCGAATTTGGTACACAGGGACTACTATGGGATAGAAATCTATTGCAAATATGTCATGTGACCAGACCTCATTAATTATGCGCATATCTAATTCTGAGCCAGCCAATAGAGCTAGAGGTCTGATTTTTGGTATACAGGGATAACTTAGCATTACAATTTTTTTGACAAAATGTCATGTGACCTCGATGACCTTTGACCTTGAATATACGTATATGTCCATAACTCAGTAACCACAAGTGGTACACCCTTCATATTTGGTATGATGGGAGACCTTATGACATCACATCCTGTACCTCATTAATTATGCGCATATCTAATTCTGAGCCAGCCAATAGAGCTAGAGGTCTTATTTTTGGTATATAGGGATAACTTAGCAGTAAAATTGTTTTGAGAAAATGTCATGTGACCTTCATGACCTTTGACCTTATATATACATATATGGGCATAACTAAATAACCCCAAATGCTAGACCCTTCATATTTGGTATGATGGGTGACCTTATAACACCACCACATCCTGTACCTAATTAATTATGCGCATATCTAATTCTGAGCCAGTCAATAGAGCTAGAGGTCTCATTTTTGGTATATAGGGATAGCTTAGCAATAAAAATTTTTTGACTAAATGTCATGTGACCTCGATGACCTTTGACCTTAAATATACCTATATGTCTACAATTTGATAACCACAAGTTTTACAGACTCATATGTGGTATGATTGGAGACCTAATGGCACTGCATCCTGTACTTCATTAATTATGCGCACAATCTAATTTTTCTTTTGCTCATAATGCTGCTACTTGTGTCGAAACCCGGTCATCGCTGCTTGCAGCTATATTTATTATTATTCTTCTTCTTGCGACGAGCTTCTGCAACTACCATGCGAACACCGTTGCACCTAGAGACTTCATATTTGGTACACAGGTACAACTCAGCAAAAGTAATTTTTTGGTCACATGACCATAACAATAGGTCACATGACCTGGCGGCCATTTTGAAAATAAACTTTAAAATTGACTTCATTTGCATAAAAGGTGGTAAATCAAAATTCTGCTCCAGTCACTTTTTAGACCTTATAGCCTTGCTCCTTCATGCCAAATATCAAGGTAACAGGTCTTGCCGATTTTGAGAAGAAGATTTTTAAAGTATTATTTTTCATATTTTTCAGTGACCTTTGACCTCCCCTATAGATTTACAAATGCCCATTATAGGCTAGCCAATAGAGCTAGGAGTCTGGTTCTTTTTCGACATAGACGATCATTGGCTGTAAATGTTCACCGAAATATTTGGGTCAGGTCACGTGACCTTGACCTCATTAATTATGCACATATCTAATTCTAGGCTAACCAATAGGGCTAGAGATCCGAATTTTGGTACACAGGGACTACAATGGGATAGAAATCTATTGCAAATATGTCACATGACAAGACCTCATTAATTATGCGCATATCTAATTCTAGGCTAACCAATAGGGCTAGAGATCCAAATTTTGGTACACAGGGACTACTATGGGATAGAAATCTATTGCAATTATGTCATGTGACCAGACCTCATTAATTATGCGCATATCTAATTCTAGGCTGCCCAATAGGGCTACAGATCCGAATTTTGGTACACAGGGACTACTATGGGATAGAAATCTATTGCAAATATGTCAAGTGACCAGACCTCATTAATTATGCGCATATCTAATTTTGAGCCAGCCAATAGAGCTAGAGGTCTAACTTTTGTATATAGGGATAACTTAGCAATACAATTTTTTTGACAAAATATCACGTGACCTCGATGACCTTTGACCTTGAATATACGTATATGTCCATAACTCAGTAACCACAAGTGCTACACCCTTCATATTTGGTGTGATGGGAGACCTTATGACATCACATCCTGTACCTCATTAATTATGCGCATATCTAATTCTGAGCCAGCCAATAGAGCTAGAGGTCTAATTTTTGGTATATAGGGATAACTTAGCAATACAATTTTTTTGACAAAATGTCATGTGACCTTCATGACCTTTGACCTTATATATACATATATGGGCATAACTAAGTAACCCCAAGTGCTAGACCCTTCGTATTTGGTATGATGGGAGACCTATGACACCACATCCTGTACCTAAATAATTATGCGCATATCTAATTCTGAGCCAGCCAATAGAGCTAGAGGTCTGATTTTTGGTATATAGGGATAGCTTAGCATTACAATTTTTTTTTGCAAAATGTCATGTGACCTCGATGACCTTTGACGTTAAATATACGTATATGTCCATAACTCAGTAACCACAAGTGGTACACGCTTCATATTTGGTATGATGGGAGACCTTATGACACCACATCCTGTACCTCATTAATTATGCGCATATCTAATTCTGATCCAGCCAATAGAGCTAGAGGTCTGATTTTTGGTATATAGGGATAGCTTAGCAATACAAATTTTTTGACAAAATGTCATATGACCTAGATGACCTTATACCTTAAATATGAGTGTATGTCAATAACTAAGTAACCAGAAGTGCTACATCCTTCATATTTGGTATGATGGGAGACCTTATGACACCACATACTAAACCTCATTAATTATGCGCATAATCTAATTTTTTTTGCTCTAATGCTGCCACTTGTGTCGAAACCCGGTCATCGCTGCTTGCAGCTATATTTAGGGTTTCGACACCATTGGTGCGAAACCCTCTTGTAATCGTTCTGTTTTTTATTATTATTATTAGGGTTTCGACACCATGGGTGCGAAACCCTCTTGTAATCGTTCTGTTTTTTATTATTATTATTATTATTATTCTTCTTCTTCTTCTTCTTCTTCTTCTGTCGCGCTTTTGCAACTACCACGCAAACACCGTTGCACCCAGAGACTTCATATTTGGTACACAGGTACAACTCAGCAAAAGTAATTTTTTTGTCACATGACCATAACAAAAGGTCACGTGACTTTTCGGCCATTTTGAAAATAAACTTTAAAATTGAGCTCATTTGCATAACAAATGATAATCAAAATTCGGCTCCAGTCACTTTTTAGACCATATAGCCTTGCTCCTTCATGCCAAATGTCAAGGTCACAGGTCTTGCCAATTTTGAGAAGAAGATTTTTAAATATTATTTTTCTGATTTTTCTATGACCTTTGACCTCCCCTATACCTATACAGCTAAGCTATGGCAATGGCTTATTCTGGCCTATGTTTAAGTCCGAGACAGCCATTGTCTATTGGACCATGGCCAGTAGGGGACCAAACTGCACTCCACAATTTTGGGGATTGCCTTGACCTTTGACCTTGGCCTCTTGCTCCAACTCATTTATTATGTGCATATCTAATTCTGAGCCAGCTAATAGAGCTGGAGGTCTGATTTTTGGTATATAGGGATAACTTAGCAATACAATTTTTTTGACAAAATGTCATGTGACCCCGATGACCTTTGACCTCAAATATACATATATGGCCATAACTAAGTAACTCCAAGTGCTACACCCTTCATATTTGGTATGATGGGAGACCTTATGACATCACATCCTGTACCTCATTAATTATGCGCATATCTAATTCTGAGCCAGCCAATAGAGCTAGAGGTCTGATTTTTGGTATATAGGGATAACTTAGCAATACAATTTTTTTGACAAAATGTCATGTGACCCCGATGACCTTTGACCTGAAATATACATATATGGCAATAACTAAGTAACCCCAAGTGCTACACCCTTATATTTGGTATGATGGGAGACCTTATGACATCACATCCTGTACCTCATTAATTAACCCTCTAAATGCACCTGCCACGCGAACATCATGCACCTAGAGACTTCAAATTTGGCACATACGTAAAACTCCTCACAAGTAATTTTTTGATTACATGACCATAACAATGGGTCACGTGACCTGGCGGCCATATTGAAAACAATCTTTCAAATTGACCTCATTTGCATAAAAATAATCAATCAAAATTCTGTCCTAAATTTTTGTAGACCATAGGGTAAGGCTCCTTCATGCCAAATTTCAAGGTCACAGGCCCTGCCGATTTTGAGAAGAAGATTTTTAAAGTATTATTTTTCATATTTTTCAGTGACCTTTGACCTCCCCTATGGATTTAAAAATGCCCATTACAGGCTAGCCAATAGAGCTAGGAGTCTGGTTCTTTTTCGACATAGACGATCATTGGCTGTTAATGTTCACTGAAATAGTTTGGGTCAGGTCACGTGACCTTGACCTCATTAATTATGCGCACATCTAATTCTAGGCTAACCAATAGGGCTAGAGATCTGAATTTTGGTACACATGGACACTATGGGATAGAAATCTATTGCAAATATGTCATGTGACCAGACCTCATTAATTATGCGCATATCTAGTTCTAGGCTTACCAATAGGGCTAGAGATCCTAATTTTGGTACACATGGACTACTATGGGATAGAAATCTTTTGCAAATATGTCACGTGACCAGACCTCATTAATTATGCGCATATCTAATTCTAGGCTAACCAATAGGGCTAGAGATCCTAATTTTGGTACACAGGGACTACTATGGGATAGAAATCTATTGCAAATATGTCACGTGACCAGACCTCATTAATTATGCGCATATCTAATTCTAGGCTAACCAATAGGGCTAGAGATCCGAATTTTGGTACACAGGGTCTACTATGGGATAGAAATCTATTGCAAATATGTCACGTGACAAGACCTCATTAATTATGCGCATATCTAATTCTAGGCTAACCAATTAGGCTAGAGATCCGAATTTTGGTACACAGGGACTACTATGGGATAGAAATCTATTGCAAATATGTCACCTGACCAGACCACATTAATTATGCATATATCTAATTCTAGGCTAACCAATAGGGCTAGAGATCCGAATTTGGTACACAGGGACTACTATGGGATAGAAATCTTTTGCAAATATGTCACGTGACCAGACCTCATTAATTATGCGCATATCTAATTCTAGGCTAACCAATAGGGCTAGAGATCCGAAATTTGGTACACAGGGACTACTATGGGATAGAAATCAATTGTCAATATGGAACATGACAAGACCTCATTAATTATGCACATATATAATTCCAGGCTAAGGTGATAGAGCTAGAGGTCTGATTTTGGTATAAAGGGATAACTATGATATTGAGTTCTTTTAACAAAATGTCACATCCCCTCGACTACTTTTGACCTCGATTTCACAAATACTACCATAGCCTCCCATCTTTTTGCATATGTATTTCTCTATTGCCCTTGTTGACCGAGATGTCTCGAAACCCGGTTGATTGCTGCTTTGCAGCTATATTTATTATTATTATTATTATTATTTTTCTTCCGCCTCCTAAATGCGCTTGCCATTCAAACACTGTTGCACCTAGAGTCTCCAAATTTGGCATATAGATAAAACACCTCGCAAGTAATTTTTTGATCTTATTACCATAACAATGGGTCACGTGACCTTTCGGCCATTTTGAAAATAAACTTTAAAATTGAGCTCATTTGCATAAAAAGTGATAAATCAAAATTCTGCTCAAGTCACTTTTTAGACCATATAGCCCTGCTCCTTCATGCCAAATATCAAGGTTACAGGACTAGCCGATTTTGAGAAGAAGATTTTTAAAGTTTTCAATGACCTTTGACCTCCCCTATACCTCTGCAGCTAAGCTACGGCAATGGCTTATTCTGGCCTATGTTAAAGTCCAAGACAGCCAGTGTCTATTGGACCATGGCCAGTAAGGGACCAAATTGGACTCCACAATTTTGGGGATTCCACTTGACCTTTGACCTTGGCCTCTATATGCAACTTATTTATTATGTGCATATCTAATTCTGAGCCAGCTAATAGAGCTAGAGGTCTGATTTTTGGTATATAGGGATAACTTAGCAATACAATTTTTTTGACAAAATGTCACGTGACCTCGATGACCTTTGACCTCAAATATACATATTTGTCCATAACTCAGTAACCACAAGTGCTACACCCTTCATATTTGGTATGATGGGAGACCTTATGACACCACATCCTGTACCTCATTAATTATGCGCATATCTAATTTTGAGCCAGCCAATAGAGCTTGAGGTCTGATTTTGGTATATAGGGATAGCATAGCAAAACAATTTTTTTGACAAAATGTCATGTGACCTCGATGACCTTTGACCTCAAATATACATCTATGGCCATAACTAAGCAACCACAAGTGCTACACCCTTCATATTTGGTATGATGGGAGACCTTATGACATCACATCCTGTACCTCATTAATTATGCGCATATCTAATTCTGAGCCAGCCAATAGAGCTAGAGGTCTGATTTTTGGTATATAGGGATTACTTAGCAATACAATTTTTTTGACAAAATGTCATGTGACCTCGATGACCTTTGACCTTAAATATACGTATATGTCCATAACTAAGTAACCACAAGTGCTACACCCTTCATATTTGGTATGATGGGAGACCTTATGACACCACATCCTGTACCTCATTAATTATGCGCATATCTAATTCTGAGCCAGCCAATAAAGCTAGAGGTCTGATTTTTGGTATATAGGGATAACTTAGCAATACAATTTTTTTGACAAAATGTCACGTGACCTCGATGACCTTTGACCTTGAATATACGTATTTGTCCATAACTCAGTAACCACAAGTGCTACACCCTTCATATTTGGTATGATGGGAGACCTTATGACACCACATCCTGTACCTCATTAATTATGCGCATATCTTATTCTGAGCCAGCCAATAGAGCTAGAGGTCTGATTTTTGGTATATAGGGATAGCTTAGCATTACAATTTTTTTGGCAAAATGTCATGTGACCTCGATGACCTTTGACCTTAAATATACGTATATGTCCATACTCAGTAACCACAAGTGGTATACGCTTCATATTTGGTATGATGGGAGACCTTATGACACCACATCCTGTACGTCATTAATTATGCGCATATCTAATTCTGAGCCAGCCATTAGAGCTAGAGGTCTGATTTTTGGTACATAGGGATAGCGTAGCAATACAAATTTTTTGACAAAATGTCATGTGACCTAGATGACCTTATACCTTAAATATGAGTATATGTCAATAACTAAGTAACCACAAGTGCTACATCCTTCATATTTGGTATGATGGGAGACCTTATGACACCACATACTGTACCTCATTAATTATGCGCATACTCTAATTTTTTTGCTCTAATGCTGCCACTTGTGTCGAAACCCGGTCATCGCTGCTTGCAGCTATATTTAGGGTTTCGACACCATGGGTGCGAAACCCTATTGTAATCGTTCTGTTTTTTATTATTATTATTATTCTTCTTCTTCTTCTTCTTGCGACGAGCTTCTGCAACTACCATGCGAACACCGTTGCACCTAGAGACTTCATATTTGGTACACAGGTACAACTCAGCAAAAGTAATTTTTTGGTCACATGACCATAACAATAGGTCACATGACCTGGCGGCCATTTTGAAAATAAACTTTAAAATTGACTTCATTTGCATAAAAGGTGGTAAATCAAAATTCTGCTCCAGTCACTTTTTAGACCTTATAGCCTTGCTCCTTCATGCCAAATATCAAGGTAACAGGTCTTGCCGATTTTGAGAAGAAGATTTTTAAAGTATTATTTTTCATATTTTTCAGTGACCTTTGACCTCCCCTATAGATTTACAAATGCCCATTATAGGCTAGCCAATAGAGCTAGGAGTCTGGTTCTTTTTCGACATAGACGATCATTGGCTGTTAATGTTCACCGAAATATTTGGGTCAGGTCACGTGACCTTGACCTCATTAATTATGCGCATATCTAATTCTAGGCTAACCAATAGGGCTAGAGATCCGAATTTTGGTACACAGGGACAACTATGGGATAGAAATCTATTGCAAATATGTCACGTGACCAGACCTCATTAATTATGCGCATATCTAATTCTAGGCTAACAAATAGGGCTAGAGATCAGAATTTTGGTACACAAGGACTACTATGGGATAGAAATCTGTTGCAAATATGTAACGTGACCAGACCTCATTAATTATGCACATATCTAATTCTAGGCTAACCAATAGGGCTAGAGATCCAAATTTTGGTACACAGGGACTACTATGGGATAGAAATCTATTGCAAATATGTCACGTGACCAGACCTCATTAATTATGCGCATATCTAATTCTAGGCTAACAAATAGGGCTAGAGATCCGAATTTTGGTACACAAGGACTACTATGGGATAGAAATCTATTGCAAATATGTCACGTGACCAGACCTCATTAATTATGCGCATATCTATTCTGAGACAGCCAATAGAGCTAGAGGTCTGATTTTTGGTATATTGGGATAACTTAGCATTACAATTTTTTTGACAAAATGTCATGTAACCTCGATGACCTTTGACCTCAAATATACGTATATGTCCATACTCAGTAACCACAAGTGGTACACCCTTCATATTTGGTATGATGGGAGACCTTATAACATCACATCCTGTACCTCATTAATTATGCACATATCTAATTCTGAGCCAGCCAATAGAGCTAGAGGTATGATTTTTGGTATATAGGGATAGCTTAGCAATAAAAATTTTTTGACAAAATGTCATGTAACCTTCATGACCTTTGACCTTAAATATACGTATATGTCCATAAGTCAGTAACCACAAGTGCTACAGACTTCACATGTGGTATGATGGGAGACCTTATGACACTGCATCCTGTACTTCATTAATTATGCGCACAATCTAAATTTTCTTTGCTCTAATGCGGTTACTTGTGTCGAAACCCGGTCATCGCTGCTTTGCAGCTATATTTAGGGTTTCGACACCATGGGTGCGAAACCCTCTTGTAATCGTTCTGTTTTTTATTATTATTATTATTATTATTCTTCTTCTTCTTCTGTCGCGCTTCTGCAACAACCACACGAACACCGTTGTACCTAGAGACTTCATATTTGGTACACAGGTACAACTCAGCAAAAGTAATTTTTTTGTCACATGACCATAACAAAAGGTCACGTGACCTTTCGGCCATTTTGAAAATAAACTTTAAAATTGAGCTCATTTGCATAACAAGTGATAAATCAAAATTCTGCAAAGATCACTTTTTAGACCTTATAGCCTTGCTCCTTCATGCCAAATATCAAGGTCACAGGTCTTGCCGATTTTGAGAAGAAGATTTTTAAAGTATTATTTTTCATATTTTTCAGTGACCTTTGACCTCCCCTATAGATTTACAAATGCTCATTATAGGCTAGCCAATAGAGCTAGGAGTCTGGTTCTTTTTCGACATAGACGATCATTGGCTGTTAATGTTCACCGAAAATTTTGGGTCAGGTCACGTGACCTTGACCTCATTAATTATGCGCATATCTAATTCTAGGCTAACAAATAGGGCTAGAGATCCAAATTTTGGTACACAGGGACTACTATGGGATAGAAATCTATTGCAAATATGTCACGTGACCAGACCTCATTAATTATGCGCATATCTAATTCCAGGCTAACTAATAGGGCTAGAGATCCGAATTTTGGTACACAGGGACTACTATAGGATAGAAATCTATTGAAAATATGTCACGTGACCAGACCTCATTAATTATGCGCATATCTAATTCTAGGCTAACCAATAGGGCTAGAGATCCAAATTTTGGTATACAGGGACTACTATAGGATAGAAATCTATTGCTAATATGTCACGTGACCAGACCTCATTAATTATGCGCATATCTAATTCTAGGCTAACCAATAGGGCTAGAGATCCGAATTTTGGTACACAGGGACTACTATGGGATAGAAATCTATTGCAAATATGTCACCTGACCAGACCTCATTAATTATGCGCATATCTAATTTTGAGCCAGCCAATAGAGCTAGAGGTCTGATTTTTGGTATATAGGGATAACTTAGCATTACAATTTTTTTGACAAAGTGTTATGTGACCTCGATGACCTTTGACCTTAAATATACGTATATGTCCATAACTCAGTAACCACAAGTGGTACACCCTTCATATTTGGTATGATGGGAGACCTTATGACATCACATCCTCTACCTCATTAATTATGCGCATATCTAATTCTGAGCCAGCCAATAGAGCTAGAGGTCTGATTTTTGGTATATATTGATAACTTAGCAGTACAATTTTTTGACAAAATGTCATGTGACCCCGATGACCTTTGACCTTATATATACATATATGGCCATAACTAAGTAACCCAAGTGCTAGACCCTTCATATTTGGTATGATGGGAGACCTTATGACACCACATCCTGTACCTAATTAATTATGCGCATATCTAATTCTGAGCCAGCCAATAGAGCTAGAGGTCGGATTTTTGGTATATAGGGATAGCTTAGTAATAAAATTTTTTGACAAATGTCATGTGACCTCGATGACCTTGACCTTAAATATACCTATATGTCCACAACTTGATAACCACAAGTGCTACAGACTTCATATGTGGTATGACGGGAGACCTAATGACACTGCATCCTGTACTTCATTAATTATGCGCACAATTTAATTTTTCTTTTGCTTTTAATGCTGCTACTTGTGTCGAAACCCGGTCATCGCTGCTTGCAGCTATATTTATTATTATTATTATTCTTCTTCTTCTGTCGCGCTTTTGCAACTACCACGCAAACACCGTTGCACCTAGAGACTTCATATTTGGTACACAGGTACAACTCAGCAAAAGTAATTTTTTTGTCACATGACCATAACAAAAGGTCACGTGACCTTTCGACCATTTTGATAATAAACTTTAAAATTGAGCTCATTTGCATAACAAATGATAAATCAAAATTCTGCTCCAGTCACTTTTTAGACCTTATAGCCTTGCTCCTTCATGCCAAATATCAAGGTCACAGGATTTGCCAATTTTGAGAAGAAGATTTTTAAAGTATTATTTTTCTGATTTTTCAGTGCCCTTTGACCTCCGCTATACCTATGCAGGTAAGTTATGGCAATGGCTTATTCTGGCCTATGTTTAAGTCCAAGACAGCAAACGTCTATTGGACAATGGCCAGTAGGGGACCAAATTGCACTCCACAATTTCGGGGATAGCACTTGACCTTTGACCTTGGCATCTTCCTGCAACTCATTTATTATGCGCATATCTAATTCTGAGCCAGCTAATGGAGTTAGAGGTTTGATTTTTGGTATACAGGGATAACTTAGCAATACAATTTTTTTGACAAAATGTCATGTGACCCCGATGACCTTGACCTTAAATATACGTATATGTCCATAGCTAAGTAACCACAAGTGCTGCACCCTTCATATTTGGTATGATGGGAGACCTTATGACACCACATCCTGTACCTCATTAATTATGCACATATCTAATTCTGAGCAAGCCAATAGAGCTAGAGGTCTGATTTTTGGTATATAGGGAAAACTAAGGGATACAATTTTTTTGACAAAATGTCATGTGACCTCGATGACCTTTGACCTCAAATATACATATTTGTCCATTACTGAGTAACCACAAGAGCTACACCCTTCATATTTGGTATGATGGGACACCTAATGATGACACATCCTGTACCTCATTAATTATGCACATATCTAATTCTGAGCCAGCAAATAGAGCTAGAGGTCTGATTTTTGGTATATAGGGATAACTAAGGGACACAATTTTTTTGACAAAATGTCATGTGACCTCGATGACCTTTGACCCCTAATACACATATTTGTCCATAACTCAGTAACCACAAGAGCTACACCCTTCATATTTGGTATGATGGGACACCTAATGATGACACATCCTGTACCTCATTAATTATGCACATATCTAATTCTGAGCCAGCGAATAGAGCTAGAGGTCTGATTTTTGGTATATAGGGATAACTTTGGGATACAATTTTTTTGTCAAAATGTCATGTGACCTCAATGACCTTTGACCCCTAATATACATTTATGTCCACAACTCAGTATCGACAAGTGCTACACCCTTCATATTTGATATGATGGGACACCTTATGACGACATATCCTCTACCTCATTGATTATGCACATATCTAATTTTGGGCGAACCAATAGAGCTAGAGGTCTGATTTTTGTTATATAGGGATAACTATGGGATTCAATTCTTTTAACTAAATGTAACATCACCTAGATGACCTTTGACGTCGATTTCACAAATACTACCATAGCCTTCCATGTTTTTGCATATGTATTTCTCTATTGGCCCTGTGCACCGAGATGTCTCGAAACCCGGGTATTGCTGCTTTGCAGCTATATTTGATTTTTGAATTTCTATGCATGGTTTTGGATGAAAATGAAGTTCTAATTATGATGATGAAGATCTACTTACATTAAAAATACCGATAAATCAACCAACTTTCTATTGAATTCCTCTGCCATCCTGCCAGTCAAGATGGCAGAAAAGTTTGAATTTTCGATGGAAACTTGGTTGATTTCTCGGTATTTTTAAGGGAAGGAGGACACTTTATGTACAATATTATATTTGAAGGCAATTTTGGCCATTTTTGTCGATGTTCAAAAACCTTCTCAGAAACTAATTATCTTATTACTTTGAAATATTGTAGGCAGGTTGCTTGGGATGAAGTGTTTTCAGTTTGTTGAAATTGTGCTGAAACTGGCATATTTGAATATTTTGACATTTTGGAGCAATAGTTCCTGTTTATGGTCAAAAATCGTTTTCTCTGAATCATTTGCCAGATTGATTTGCAATTCGATAAGCACGTAACTATGGATGATATTAATGAGATTTTATCAGATTGTGCTGGTATATGCAATTTGGTACACATGCTCTATTTTGAAAAGACAAGAACTGAGAAGTTTTTAGTGGGTGTGGCTTGAAAATTATTTGAGTTATGAATATAAGCACAATCTACTATTAGATACACAAAGTCAACAATTTTGTCACAATAATTGTAAAAATGTACTGATGGGTTCAAATAAAGCTTAACAAAGCAAAATTTGCTTTAGTTGAGGGTAATGTAAATTGACAGTTCAATTCTGATGTGCTCAAAGGTCTTGGGACAAGGATGTCAATGTTAAAATGATACATGAGTTTCCTTATGTTCCTTAGCGTAGGTGGAATGGAAGGCAACATAATGATGTTCAAATTAGTAGTAAGTCATGATACCAGAGTTGATCTTAAATATCAAATGTACCATATTGTTAGTTATGACAGTGACCTGTAAGTATTATACCATCATAATTCATCTCACTCTTTGCATTATTTTAAATAACCATCATTTATCATTTCTACCTACAGATTTTAAAGAGGAGAAGTGCAGTGATCAATGCAGATGAGAAGGGTTTCTGGAATGATGTAACTGCAGACCTGATGTCTGATGAAGAGGTCCCACCAGATAGAAGGATAATTGCATCAAGGCCTTTTTGACAATCTGACAAACTAAACGATTTGATAGACACACTCAATCAGCGAATGCTTAATGACGCTAATTCAAGACACTACATATATACTACAATGAAAGTATGGCAGAGCCAGTGAGAGACCACCTTATAAAAACAGTTCAGTGACAATTGTGTGAGACAGAAGAGTGATGCATAGCTTTTCTGATATCCATCATCCCTCTGTTGGTCAACAATTGATTTGTTCTCAATTTTAATTGCTTTACTTGAAAAGTAGTACACAGAGCTGGTGTTGTAAGTTCAGTGAAATATGCAGTCATTACCTTGTACAGATCAATTGACACCGAGCAAAGTTTAGTATAACAAAGGCATAACTTACAAATACTTTACAAGTACATCTTCCGAAGTACTGATGAAATTTGTCACTTTGACGTATCTGGATTTCGTGTCCTCAAGAATTTATCAAGGTGCAGATACAGACCTAAACATGCTGAAACAAATGTAAGGCACACCGTGTCATTGATGGTATTTTTCTGTTTCTTGTCAAACAATTTTTCTAGAATTACTTATCAGATTGCTATGAAATCTTATATGTAGGTGGCTTAGGATGACATAAGTAAGCAGTAATCAATTTGTTGTGATCTATGAAAGATTGTGTTTTTCAGAGCAATTTTTTTCCAGTTTTTAAGATTATGATGAGTTCAACAAAAGCTACGATTAAACAGTACACAACATGTTTGATACGTAAGAGTTATTTAAACATACACTGCAAAACAAATTCACCCATGTGACAGTTCCTGCACAGGCTCTGATACAAACTGTGATACAGGTCGGCGTCAGCAAACACAGAAGGAGTTATATCAGGGGCTGGTGCACAGGTCTGTATCCAGTACTGTGAACACATGGTTGTATTTCTACCTGTTACAGCACCTGTACACAGTTCTGTGAACAGGGTCTGAATTTTTTCAATGTTCAAACAATAACGCTTCTTTCTGCTTCTATCATCAAAATTTGCCAATTTTGCAACAAATTACACCCTAAAATCCATCCAAATTGTCAGGCCCTGTAAATTCAAAGCTGACACACCAGTGTACACACACCGGTGGTTCAGTGCTGTAAACATAGGTCTTGATACAGTCAGAAATTACAGCATTGTATACATTCCTGTACCTCCATGAATCAAAATTTACACACAACCCTAAAATCTGACAGATTTTTACTGGTCTTGCAACAAAGGTTATTTGTCTGGGCCTGTTACAGGCACTGGTTAGCCTCTGTTACATGCATGTGTCTGCCTTTTCTTGCTGTGTAGATAGCTTGAGTGCTTGAGTTTAACCAGAAAGTACATGCATCTGTTGTAGAAAATAAGGTAAATGTACGAGGATTTTACCCAGCGTTGCATTATTTCCTGCAAAATGATTTGTTACGAAAAATAAAGAACTTTTCATTTTTTTTCTTCCCATGAGCTTACGATTCCTCTAGTTTACAGATTTGCCCTTTCATACATTTGAGTTATTTTTTACTGCAATTGTTGAAGTCTTTAGAAAACATATATAGCACTTTCAGCAAAGTGGTGGTTATTTTTTGTTGGTTTTCTAGTCCTTTTTGTAGTATGGTAAAAGCGTCACGGACATTACATGTTCAGGAATATGTATGTGAAACAAACAAACAATTGTTTATTATAACCAGTAAAGCTGTAAAAATAGTAAGAACATGACAAGAATTGATCACAAACAAATTTTAAAATATTATTGAGGAAAGATTGACATCAATAATATTTGAAGTCCTGGTATTTTTCAATAACCAGGAAATTTTATCAGAAATACAACACTAAATGCAAAAATTATTGAGATTACTGGTATGTAAACAATGACAACTGGTATGTAGAAACTGCTACACAATGCAAAACTGTCCTAGTAACGCTAAAACGTGAACAATAAATGATTTACTAAACATTTTGTTTCTAACACATTAATTGTGATCTGTATTTCAGTAGCGTCACGGACACTACACACATGAATATTAAAGAGGCAACTTCTTTATCAGCTTTAACAGGGACTATTAAACATAAATGCTCTTCATGACCATATCGTCATATCAAACAAGCTTGGTAGAGCCGATGTGTGGAGTTGCCCTCATTTTCCTTTATATTGATTGCTTTCTTAGAAGGTCACGTTACAAGCACGGACACTCCATTTATGAAAAGACCGTGTGTGATCTAAGTCGAGGGCTAACAAACACGAGAATACCCTCCGGGGTATCCATCGACTACCTCATATGTAACGCAGTAAAAAACAGCAAAAACATGGATCATTTCAACCATTATCTTTGTGTAAAAAGTATATACATATTTTAACCATGGCTCTTACACGGAAACCATTGGGACAAAATAAACTTCATCAAAGTTTAGTGCCTGAAACCAATTAACCTATCAAATAACGGTCCACTTTGACGTTGACGTAATGTAAATATACTCAAACCAGTAATCACATCTTGCCTTGCTACAAATAGAACAAGCTCAAAGTCTCATCAAACCAGTCTGAGACGAGCACAGATAGCGATGTCTCCGTATGTACGGTCTGCTCGCTTAAACTGAGCACATAAGGGAGGACTCTATCAACACAGGAGAGTGAACTGAAAATCACTGCAGCTGAGCTTACTTCTGGGATCAACCCTCGAGTCGTTTTCCAACGACACTCCTCATGGTCTATAAAACGAGCATCTAAAACAAATCCTTCTTACAAAATCATAGCTCGTTATGTAACTTTGACCAACATGTGAGGGAGTAAGCATACTGTCGATATCCGGAACGACAACCGAAAAATCCGGTGAGTTAATTCAAACACACTTTGCCCACATCGCTCAAACAGTTAAAAGGTTTCACGATAGCGGTTTTAACAACGGGGACTCTGAATATTTTTTTGCTTAATTTGTCTCCATTTTATGCCACAACTTATCGTATAAAACCAAGATGCAATCTGTCATCGAATTGGTACTACAATCAACCAAACTAAAAAGATTGCTGAGCAATACAAAAAACATCATCTGGCAAAGAAAATCAAAAACTGAGAAAGCTGCCATATAACTAATCAATGTTGGCGGCATGAATTAAATAAACCAATACTCTCCTCAGACCAAACCGATTTCAAAGGCCGTTTACAGCAAATATTGTTATTGAAACCATGAAACCTTGGAATGGCTAAAAACAGAGAAATAAGATGTTGTATTTCTCGAAACAGCCTTTCACAACATGCTTTTCAAACACCGGAAAGCAGGCACCAATATCGACCCGAAATCTATTACAAAGTCCATGAAAAATTGACACAAAACCAAAAGTTCGGATAATTGATTTAAATGCCTAAAACAAACTAATCGTTGACAGATTAGTACAACATTTACTGTTAACATAACGAGCACTAGCAACGCTCAAAATATGCCCTAAAACAAAAACCATTATACATGTAAGCGGCCAGAAACTCCGGTCGATGCTGGGTCATGTTAATTATAATATGACACCACACACCGGATCGCTCACTATAGAGTCAGTCAATAGTGGCTAACTCTCTCAATAACGAATCTGGCTTCTCCTCTTCGAGGACGAAGATGACTTTATCACACAACCAAACGTAGGGGATACAAAACAAGAGAGCGACTGATGAAGGAACCCCATTTTTGGTTCCGAAACACCGTTAAGACGAATCACTCAATCAACAAACTGGTTCACTGGGACCCAGATCACATGACAGGGTCAAAGCACTATCAATTCACCGGTGTCTCGCCATGTATTCCACACAAAATAAATGCAATGGTCCTTTTATTCACCATATCGTAATATTAAACAAATTTGGTAGAGCCGATGTGTGGAGTTGCCCTCATGTTCCTTTATATTTTCTTTTACTTTTTAAAGGCTTTAGCATGGTCTATGAAGTTTACTTAAGATGTCAGGTCCATTTAAATGTAAATGCAGTAAAAGCTGTTTAACCATTGTGAGGCGTGGTGTCCGTGACGTGGAGCTAGTTGCAAATGGAAAGAGGTTTAATATGAAAGTAAATCAGTTTATTAAGTGTTATACTTTAATTTCACCATAAATAACATTTCTACTTTAATATTTTATTGGGAAACAACTGATAACACTATTTCTGTTCATTTTTTTTTACCCATATACCGTTATTTCATAGGACAGTTTTTTAACATTACAATCTCAAAAGGTAGCATAAACATCTTTCTCAGGTTTAAGATATTTTATTTGATGTCTTACTCTAAAACTGAGTTACTCTGTTATAAAAATGTAACTTCAGCTGGTAAACGATAGAATTACCTGCTTGAATCGCTGTAACAAGCAGTGTCTGGATTTAGTGTCACGGACACTACAGCTGTCACGGACACTACATTTGGCCACTTTTTTGATACACTAAAACAATAAAAGTGTTAAATGGATTATATTTTTATAACATATAACGAAGGCAAACAGGCCACTTTGGCTAATGACATCAGATCTCTACTATCTGAATGTTGCTGAAAGTTATGGGGATGTCACGGACACTACAAAATTTTTGGACAAAAATTGTGGTCCATTTTCATGATTTGTCATTCATAACCAATACTTTGACCCTATAAACATTTAGTACCAACTAATCACAGTTGGTCTTCCAATCAAATATATGTTTTAGGAAACATTCTAGGGTAATGTTTTCAAAGTGATAATAGAGATATAATCAATCCTCTTGTCAAAATATAAAAGCGTAACGACAGACCAATTTCACTTGTTATCACGTCCATTTCCATTCAAATCCATGTATTAAGATGAAATAATTGCAAAAGAAAGAAGAAATGCTATGTGATATTTAAATATTCTCAATAATCGAAAAAATAAATCTAACAGTTTCAAAAAGTGAGTTGAAAATGTGCTTTTTCAGATGAAACAGCATAACGCCCATTTTGACCCATTTTTAGGGTACTTTTTCACAACTCAGTCACAATCATAAAAAACCCCCATTTTTTCGATGGGGCCTGTTTGGTTCTACTGGTTGTTTCATATTAAGAACAATGTTTCATTAGATTTTGCTCAACATTTTTTACATTAGAGCGTAACATGTCGAAATCTGTCTAGAGCACCCTGATTGTGACTGACCCGTATATTTAAAGGTACACCTAGTTGATCTTGTAATTTGGTGAATTACACAGTCATTAGCTGGCATATCTCAATTGACACAAAGTAAAATGTACATAATTTAGGAATTATACTAAGCTTGTATATCTTTCAACGTATTGCCAAAAGTTACAACATTAATTTACACCAGGTTTTAATTTTACTATTTTGGTGTTTGTGACACATGATTTACTAGGTTTTATTTTCACAGATTTCGCCGTGATGCAATGAGTTTTATTTAATTTAAAATTGTCACAGGGATTTAATTAAGCAGATTTTATGTAGCTTGATGTATTTTGGGTTATTTGCCTGTTTTTGCAAACCCCTTTGTGTGTATATTTTTAATTAGTGTAGTTTACTTAATGCTTTATATTGCCTTTTATTTACTTTACTAACATTTACACATTCCTTTTGAATAAAGAAGAATCATTTACAGTGATCTTGAATTGGTGTATCTAAATTGCAGTAGTAGTTTTCAGATGCAATCTGTACTCTATTTTGCTGTAGAAAGCATCATTACATTGGTGTCTTCACTTGTAAAAAGAGTACTCATTGTGTTGATAATGTGTTAGTGTGAATATATATATATATATATATATATATATATATATATATATATATATATATATATATATATATATATATATATATAAAAGGCCGTCTGATGATCGCTACAGAGAACACATGTAGCGTGAAACTCTGAGTAACGCCTAAGTCCTGTTTTCTACTTTTTATCAATTTTTACTGTATATATATATATATATATATATATATATATATATATATATATATATATATATATATATATATATATATATATATATATATAGTGTATGTGATGCCTGTATGAGTAGAAGTACGTGAATCAAAAGCTACAAAGCAATACTGTTATTTGAGGACCCACCCCCAACCCCCAATTCCCTGAAAGCCAGTGCTCGATAATTATGTAAAAATTGGTTAATAATTAGTATGAATATATGCGGCAACTGTCTCTCCCTTTATTATGTAATCAAACAAGGCAAAAGTACTGGTCCCTAGATTCTTTTAAATTAGAGTCCAGCAGTATGCTGAAATATATACAATGGATTACACCTGAGAATTCAGCAGTATCCTGAAATGTATATAATGGATTCCACTTGAATCCAGCAAAATCCTGCAATGCCCTTAACAATTGATTCTTAACAATGTTCCGTATCCATTGCTTGATTGCTAGTGGATTCTGGTGGAATACATAATGTATATTGTAGTATTCTGGTGGTTTCTTGAAGTATCCAGAACAAAATACAGAAGAATCCTCGATGGATTCTTCACTTTTTGCACAGTGAACGTTGAAAAAACAGTGCCCATTGACCATTGATACCATACAGATGTTTAAGTTTTTAAAAGCAGAGGGTATGCAGGATCAAAATGTCAGAAAATAAAATCTTCCGGGGATGTTAGTTTACTACATTGGAAGTTATTGATGATATGCTCGGGCATGGACCTTCGAGGGTCTATGGCTCGGAGAAGTGTTTTAGCATTCATAGCAGAACAAGGTCGATCGACACTCTAGCAACAGTAAAATTGCGTGCATGCACACGTCACTGATGTGAAAACCCAGCTTTAACTAATGTTTTACGGCCAAGAGATGTGCCTTCACGATAAGTGCAGGTATTAAATGTTATTTCAAAAAATGGATAAAGTCCATGGAAATTTGCCGTGTAGATTTTCTCCTGTAGTACAGTGTGTTGCGGACCATTGCTGGTGCAGTCAGTCAAAAATCAAGTCGTAGTCTTACACCATGGAGCTCGCTCCATGCTTATACCGAGACGTTGTACCGCTGTATAAGCCGCTGATGATGTATACACGTCTTCTGTGTCTAGGTACACATGGTCAAGTGCCAATGTACTCTTGCATTGCACGGCCAAAGCCGGTATCGATATATCACTGTGACAGTCCCTCCTCCAAGCAAGAGACGTTTTTTCGAGCTCCATGGGTCAACCCATGAAGATAAGGGTCAGCCATAGTCCCTATCGTGTTGAGGAGCATATCATAGTCCGCATTGCCATAATGCTGGCCAGAAGTTAGATTAGCATATCATTTGCAGGCGATTTGACCTAGTTCAGCTGCGGAGTCGCCTTGCCAACATCCTCGCTCTGGCGATCGTAGCTGTGGGTCCATAGCTGTGGTGTTTTCAGATGGGTTTTGTGCCTTTTACGGGCTGGTTTTGACTTTACGTTTAAACCCCACGTAAAAGTCAAAAGTAGCTCTTAAAAGGCAGGAATCCCACCTGAAAACACCACAGCTATGGACCCAAAGCTATGGCGATCGATGACAATACATTTCGAACGTACTTGCTTTGAAAGCAGACAGTGCAGAAACTGAAAGCTTCCTTAAATTTGGAGAGTAGCAAATTCAATCAGCATCAAACGATATACAGAAGTGAACACGAAGATGGATGGTTACCGAGTGCATGGAGCAAGAAACGAAGTCATACCCTTACCAAACCTGCAGATCTGTATTGAGCTGCTCCAGCTCTGATTTCAGTCTGCCACAGCTCTGTGCAGCTCAACTGCAGATCTGTTTTGGTTGTCTTGAGCTGTAGTTTGTTGGCAGCAGACAAAACTGATAATTTGAGCTGTCTACTAAGTCAATGCAGACAACCGTCAGCTCTGTGCAGACCAAATTCAGCTCTCCCTAAGAACTTTGTTTACATTTGTATAAATGGATCATTCTGAAGACTGCTTGCAGCTCAAAGAAGGATGCCATGTCAAATTGTAATGTATATCACTGTTGGCCAACAATACATTTTGGTTAAATTGTAATATTGCAAAATTCTCTTCAACAAGTCATAAAGAATATTTTCAGGCAGAATTTAACACAGTCGTCCAATGATGAAAACAACAGGATACCAAATATCATAATCACTCAATACATAAACAAAAATCTACATGGTAAGTTATATGTGGTATGTACTGTAAATACCACATAATCCTTAAGAAAAAGAAAAGTCAAAGGATTAATGATTTGAGAAATACTATTTTTTGAAAAAAATTAGATAGGTCAAATAGTGTGTGGAATGCGCAAATTTATCAAACCATGCAACATTACCTTGGAATATGAAATAAATGTACTGAAAAACATCAATGCATGAAGGTTATTTCTCTGGACATTGTTTTTAAATGATAAGTTTCAAAAAGCCCTGACGAATTTCAGGAAAAGAAACTACAATTTTTTTGTTTGGTTTACAAGTCATACCACTGAATAGCTGCAATGTAGCCCATGGGCCCTGTTCAAGGTTTTTCTGTGTTGCCGTGTAGCACCGTGCACTAAATATATAAGGCCATTACCTCAGTCATGTGTCGATCAGAAAGTGAGTCCTACGTTGATACATGCAAACACATTTAGAAAGGTAATTGGCTTAAAATCTGACTACTCACGATCGAAGCTTCATGCTTTTCCGATTACTATATGTGTGTACTGTGTGTGTGTGTGTGTACTGTGTCTGTGTGTCGTCTGCTCCACGCACACCGTGTTGTTCGGTCGCGCACAGAATTGCAACATCTAAGTCGGTTACTGTGACCAACTCTTTTGGGTTGGAAGCAGTGGCCGACTGGTTTTGTGTGAGGCCTATCAGCTAGGCGATGTTGCCGTGAGTGTGTGGGGGTTCGAATCCCGTTTGGGTTATAGTAAATTTAGATTTCTTTAACCTGAGTGGACAGTATTGCTGGTGGATATTTACTGTCCCCGAGTCTGTCTGATAGCTCAGTAAAAAGCTTCGTGCTTTTCCGATTAATATATGTGTGTACTGTGTGTGTGTGTGTACTGTGTCTGTGTGTCGTCTGCTCCACGCACACCGTGTTGTTCGGTCGCGCACAGAATTGCAACATCTAAGTCGGTTACTGTGACCAACTCTTTTGGGTTGGAAGCAGTGGCCGACTGGTTTTGTGTGAGGCCTATCAGCTAGGCGATGTTGCCGTGAGTGTGTGGGGGTTCGAATCCCGTTTGGGTTATAGTAAATTTAGATTACTTGCATAATCATACATGTCGGAAGGATATAGAGATACACTGACTGATTTATAGTGTATAAAAGTTGGCGTAAAAGTAATATACTCTCCCATTCTCGCAAAACTAATGTTTGAAAGGGAGTGGCTGCAGCCAGGAGGTCACAGGTCAAACAGATCATCATGTATTCGAACTTTGACCTTACAACATCACATGTTGTAAAACAAGACTTTTGATTGGCCAGTTTTGCCAAGGCTGCCATTTTGAAGTCCAGTGTGGAATATGTGAGTCTGGAGTATCAATCACTCCATTAAGCCACGGTTTTTGGGAGAAATCGTCGATTACTTCTCTCAGTGGACGATGAAGGGAACACAGGAGAGGTTTAGGAGAACAACTGTAATGTTTGAAGGACGTTGCCTGCGTTAGACACTTAGAGTTTATGTAAGTTAAACTTCGATCAGTGGATGTCCGTTATTTACAGTGTAATGGCCGTGGACATGTTGAATTTTCCAACCTTTTAGTGAGGTTTCAACTGAGAGTTTGCTACTTCGACACTTTCCACACCGTAGGGGACTATTTCAAACCAACCACTGTTCTTTGAGAAGTTGAGAACATATGGCGACAAGAAGTGATCTCTGTTCATTTCGATCATTATGGATTAGTACTTATGATAGCAACTCTACTGCATGCAGTGCATAGGAATAACATAGTATAAATCGGACATGATACAGTTTTATTCTCGTCTCAGTTGCCGATCATTCGATGTCTTAATGATGGAAGAAATGTTTTCAGACTTGATACAACTACTCTCTCCAAGTAGTGCTGGTGGTGGCTTGGTTTGTACTGTGATTCATTTCTTTTGCAAGTTTTATTGTTCATTATCGCTCTTATCATGAAGGACACCACAGACTCAGCCTTAATCCTGATTTTTACATGTAGCAATTGAACATTGTTTTACCATGATGCCTTGTTTATTTTGGCTGAAACTCAAACATAAATCAAAGTTCTCATGTTTTCCATGTACACTTCATTTTAAGGAAAGGCATTTTGAAATATATAAAGTGAATTTTATTTGTCAACAAAGTACATGTAACAAAAATTACAAAGTTTTTGAATAAGTTTTTCATGGTTAAATTTCTTTATATATATGTGAATTTAACATAACTAACTGATCAGTTTCTATTTGATACACATTTTAAATATTGTGATCTGTTGATCTTACCGCGAGTCTTTCAAAGGACAGATTTTACCATTTTTTGTGTATTCCATTATCAGATTGTTCAGAAACCAAGTCATTCAAAAACAAAGCTTCAGAACAATAATTGCTATGGCCAATTTCATATCATTCAGCAATTCAAAAAAAAGAAATCTTTTTGCATGTACATCTGCATGAATATTGAGATAGATGCTTCCTTACTTCACTATAATAATTTTGTCAAAAATTTTCCTGCAGTATAGCACCTCATGTCATTTTTCAATAGAAATTTTAATTCAGAGATGATGATTAAGTATACTAATAATTATTAACTAAACTTTAGATTTTTGCTCAGAACTATTGCAGTAGAGTTTATTGTCCTTTAGGGAAACATTTTTTGATGTTTTGATATTAAACATAGTTTGTGTTTAAATATGTTTAATCCTGTAGTACCTTGTTGCTGAAAATATGCTAATTTTCTAGAGATGAAATTTATACTGATTTTTCTACTTTTCAGTGATTTTCATACACAATAGGATTCATATAGTGAAAGGCATAGAAATTCAGATCTTACCTTTGTGAGATTTATAGTTAAGATGCAACTGATTTGCATGCACCTAATTTGATATCATTTAAAGGGGAAGGTTACCCAGCGATTATGTATTCAGCAATAAGAAATCTATAACAAACTGGTGCGAAATCTGTTTTTGTTATTAATTTTCACTTACTGATAGCACGATGGCATCCATTTGAAAACCTTTAGTTATAGGTGGAAGTGACGTAAGAGCCTACGACTGCACTGACACTTGTGGGGCTTCCTCGGCTGAAGACTACGGGGAAGCCCTATAAGTGCCAATGCAGTCCTAGGCTCTTATGTCACTTCTACCTATAACCTATTGTTTTCAAATGGGTGCCATCGCACCATTGGTAAGTGAAAGTTGATAACAAAGACAGGTGTCGCACCATTTTTTCATAGATTTTTTATTGCTGAACATACAATCGCTGGGTAACCCTCCCCTTTAAGATAATAATAGTAAAGATGGTTACTGTTAGGATATAGTGTAATGTTTTATATAGACTTCAAAGTTACAAAGTTGCTTAGTACAAAGAGTAATCGGATAAATTTTCATTATAAGATAACCAGGTGTGTTCGATAAAAAAGGTCCACAGATTGTGTCTATGCAAAGCCATTGGATGTGCTGATCACACCATAATTACACCCCTGTCGAAATCTGGTACTTCAATTTTAATATTTTTGAGGACATGGTCATATTAAGAAAGAAGAAATGGTAATATTGAGTACACTCTAATGGATTACCAAACCACATTACAGTTCTTGCAATATTTACATTTTTCACAAGAGGAATTTCAACTACTGTCATTCATTCATGTCAACAAAATCAAGAGATTCATTGCATTATTTATGACATTTTCAACATTTTACCCAACTGTACCGTTTTCCTATTTATTATGCCAACTTGTTCTTTCAATTTTGCCATTCATATTGTCCACAGTACAGCCTCATTAAATATTCATTGCTTTTAGGTACATTTAAGAAGGACTTCTCAGTTGAAAAATATAATTTAAAAATTATTTTATTCTTTAATCATAATGTAGTGCTTGCATTTAATAATTTTGTACTGTAAAAGATAATAGTAGTAACCACTGCGGGCCCAAAGGCCCTCCATTTTGTTTCGTATTAGCGTGTCACTTTTTAGCCACACAAACAAATCCGCCTTTGACGCTATGTATTAAATTTCGCCGAATTTCCACGCTGCACAGCTTAATATTGATGGAAGAGTTGCAGATTCAATTTCCTCATATGTTGACCTTTCCATTATGATATTTTGGCAGTATTTCATAAAGGAATTATGAAAATACATAATGTAAACTATTCATATGCAAAAATAGGTGAAAACACAGTCAACAGCCAAACGATCGTTAACTCGTCATTTCATAAAAATAAGAGGGAAACTCAAAAAAGTAAAACGATAGAGTTTTAGTTAACCTTCATGAGATGTGCTATTTCAAATATCGTAAGAAATTACAGCGAAATGAAAAAGTTAAACCAACAGGTTTTTTCAGATATATTTTTCATTTTTTGCGGTGAATAAGCCGTAGAAAGCAATGGCGTGTAATATACCGAACAGATTGCACACTTCTCGTCGGTTCAAATTCCTCAATTTTGAACGAATAATGATGAAAATTGACATGGTGATCCTTTGATTAATATACAAAAGTTCTATCGTTTTAGATTTTTGAATTTCTTCACGAAAATTGTTTTAGTTGAATTTCATTTATGCCGATCACTGAAATATACTGTTGCCGTCGATAATTTGGCGAGCTGACGGCGTGTACATATGCAGAACACGGGCCTTAAATTGACGCATTTTAATCAGTATGCGTCTTGTAAGGTGTATAGACCAAATGCATGTCATGTTGTAATTTATATCAAATTGTGGCAAAATCAACGATGAAAATTCCAGTAAATTTGAAAAATAACACAGAACGGAGGCGAACCGGCGCAGACTCTCCACTGTAATCGTGCAGTGAACGTTATCGATCGATATTTTTTTATCGGAAATTGATACATTGTTGTCCTGCTAAGTTGCTGGTCATTCCCAGCTCACAATGGCGCCAAACTTGCAAAGAGCGCCAAAATGTGCTGAAACATGAACGCATTGCCAAAACTGTAAAAAAGTGTCGGAGACTCAATCTAAGTACAACAAACCAACGGATACGTTGATTTTATGCTATCTAAGTCAATATATACGGGTTATGTGGACATATAAATGATTTGACCTCGACACATGAGCCCGTACGCTACCAGATTTCAATCGATAATCTATTGAAAGTAAATTGATACAATGTTTGCTGTCGTCACTAGCAACCCGCCGAAAGCGCTCTCAGGTAGAATATATGCTTCGCGGAATACGAAACAATCAGGCATACGTTTGTCCCGCACTGAACATGTTTTTGTATCGCAATATTTGAAATGACAGTAATATTTTCCTTTCATGACTTTGTTACTATTTTTGTTCAGTTTGTCAACTGCACTTTCTTGCTCAGATCCCTGAATTTTGTTGAAATATCCACTAGTCAGCCTATCAGCATGATCTGTATATTTAGCATATAGATCCAGACTTCATACAATGCATCGGTCAACTAGTACAGTTTTGACTATGAAGGTAATAGACTGTTAACATGATTACAGTAGACATTTCAACTTGCTTTTGGCAATATAACAAGAAAATGTAGTTAATGCAAAGAACAGAAATAGGGCAGAAACCAGTTGTTACAGCTACTTTTAAAGTACATATCAGTATTTTACTAGAAGTAATTGGCCTTTAATGCAATATTTTTCATAAGTCAACTCGGCTCAGTTATCTCAGAAAGATACATTTTATGTAAACACTTTTTTTAAAAATATATGTTATTTTATTAATACAAACTTTGTTTAAAATTTATATAGCTCTCAACTTGTTTTATTTGTGTATGAAGGTGTTGTCTGCTGATTTTACCACACTTGTATTGCTTCTTTCTCCTCTGTAGAGGTCCAACTGTACCAGAGAGAATATGGACTTTGATCAAATCACTGAATGCACTGGATTATTTTTTGTATGCTGAATCCTAAAAGTACAAATATGAAATCCATTGCATCAGCTTTATCAGTAAAGAAAATGGCCCAATAAAATTGCATTTCCCCATGCAGCATTTTTGGAGCCTCTTTGTAGGGCATTATACATATGCCACCACAAAAAGCCAACAAATTGTTGTTGGCTGCAGTGGGTGTACACTGATTTGCCGTAGAGCCATGTTTAATCCCATCTAGCTAACTACTTGTGACCTCATTGTCATGAGCTCGGCCTGTTAGCTGACCTTTGATATCTACCCCCTTCCCCCAAGCTGCAGGTTGTATGTGAGAGGTCTGTCTCAGAGCTGCAAGATGTCTGCAAGAGGTCTGTCCCAGAGCTGTGGGTTGTCTGCAAGAGGTTTGTCCCAGAGCTGTGGGTGGTCTGCAAGTGGTCTGTCTCAGACTGCAATAACTAATATATATTAACAGAATCAGCTTACTGCAGCTCTGTCCAGAAAGCTGCAGTGAGTCTGTTTGTGCAGATCTGCCTCAGCTCTTCATCAGCTCTTTGCAGATCTGCAGGTTTAGTAAGAGTAGCTTCGTGCCATGCCTAACTGACATAACATTCTTGTCTAAGGTTCACAATTAAAGAAATCATGCAATTCTGAGATAAAAAAACATAGTTATCAGAAATTGCAGCTTGAAATTTATCTTAAAAAAACATCCAACTTATGCATGAACATGTCAAGCATCTACGTAACAAATCAACTGTCACGATATGGATCATGTATTATGCTGAGTGTGAAAATTGCAGCATGAAAAAAACCGATTTACTAAGATCAAAATTAAGACACGGTGGCTGTGAAATTCGTTGTCGTGATCAGTATAACTTTTGGAAATAAAAAAACCATTCATTTTGACTATGCTGTTAGAGATGAAATCGCTCGTGTCAAACTCTAAAAAGAGAAAATGTTCGGCCGTTGAGATACAGTAGCTGGACTGGCATTATGGCGGTTATGACATCGCGATTGACAACACTTGGAAACATCGTGTATGTGATCGATGCTACCGGTATTTTCTGCGATTTTTTTGTTGTAATGTCATCTATTTCCACAATGGATACACGATATCAAGCGACAGAATGCCTCTATTTCGAAAAACAACAACAAAATATGCATGAAACGTCAAGCATCTACGTAAAAAAACAATCTATGATGTGGATCAAGTATTATGCAGAGTGGCTAAATTGCAGCATGAAAAAAAACGATCTTTCAAAGTTCGAAATAAAAACAGTATTGCTGTGAAATTCGTTGTATTTATAAGTATAACTCTTTGAAATAAAAAAATAAATGATTCATTTGGACCATGCTGTGAGCGATGAAATCTTTTTTTTCGAGAAAGAAAATTATCGGCCTTTGAGTTAGCTTGACTGGCATTAACAACCATGGCGGATATGACATCGTGATCGACACCAATTTGAAACTTTGGGTATGCGATGCTTAGTGTGATTTTTAATGATATGTACAAGTTATATCTGAGTTTTTGTCATACTTTAAAGTGTTTGGTCTCGTCAAAGCACGCTAGTATAACATTAAGCACGGTCCCTCCACAAAATCAGGGCTGTCATATGGTTATGGAACTGTCATAAGATCGACCACTTCGACAAACATTTTTGCAAGCTAATACCACAGGAAAATTACAAAATTGGTGTGATGATTTTCACGCAGAGGCCTTTTTCTATGAAATGGCAAAAATAACCCGGAAATACAGGAGCAGACTTTGCATACTCGACCTCTACGTAGAGAGAGTCGACGAGCGTTTAAGATCGTGGAATTTGACTGCAGCGGAACTAGGTCAAACCGGCGACGTGCATATAATTACGCATGCGCACGGAAACGTCCGGTGACATTGAGAAAAGGGTCTATTCATCGTCAATAATTCCCTAATTACCTAATACTGTGAGCAAACTAACTTCATTTAAACTTCGCCGTGAAATGCATATAGGTGGCGCTTTTCGCATCTGATTAGCAGGCGTTAATAGGTGTACATGATAGCAGTGGTGAAGCTGTAATGAAAAAAACTATTTACTTAATGATCTTCAAAATGAACCCACACGTGTTAGACCAAAAACGTACAGTGTGTTGTTAACGTTTGAAAGCCCGAATATTTGTCCCCTGGGTGCATTCTGCCCTAATCAGTGAAAACGGTCTTGTTGTTTCGTTAAATAGTGAAAAATATGTTTGAACAATATTTCATGCCTGCGTTTATCCTACGACATAGGTTACCCTGTGAATTTACTTCAACTTGGCAGTCAATGTCATCACGTGATCGGGAAATTCATCGGATATCGTCAACTTAGGCCGATCTGAAGATTTTTCCTTTTCTATCGTCGTATTTGTTCTCATAAATAAGTGTTTACACCTGGAGTCGAACCCGGGTCTACCGCATCAGCGCTTAGCACAGCAGACATAGACAAGTCCTATAGGCCAGTTTGAATATCGGGCCATCGAAGTCGTTAATTGTTTCACCATACAGGTCTTAACTTACAGACGTCTGTGAAATAGACAAGGCCGTGCGTTTTTGAAGGTCGACGTTCAATTTTTTGTCTACCAAACGACGTTTCAAAATTCCGTGGAATCTTAATAGTAAATATTTATTTTCAACATCTTACAGAGTTCTTTCACAAACACTCCTCCAATAAACATCATGCTCACTAAGACAAAACGCTTATCGCAAAGTGAAACACGAGCCTGTATCTCTAATAAATGGGTTTGTTAGTAGAAAAGACGTGTTGAGTGATAAATGTAGGACTCTGTTCCGAAATTATTCGCAATGCTTAATTGTAACGAAATCTTCAAAGGCAGTATACCTTTTAAAGTTGTTTTGAATTTGTCATTATTGTTCAGATAAACTACTGAAGCGCTTCCTCTGGAACCATTACATTTCATTTCATAAAAACTGATTGCATTAAAGGGGATATCACAACATATTGTAATCAGTTACGGCTTATTTATATCTTTCTCATTTACAACATTTTCTTGAACGATGAGTTTACGTATACAAACAACCCTACAAAACGGAAACAAGAAAAAAATACCCGGATTTGCGTTATGCTAATGATGCGCTTGAACAGACACAACGCCAGCCTGCCTCACGCAATATTTTGTGTCAAATTCAATTGGTTTTTAAGTAAAAAAGTTAACGCATCCTATCATAAAACTGAACACGTATTCACCTTTCAATTCTAAATGAATTGTTGTAGCTCATCCAGTACTCAATGATATCCCTGTGCACTGGTTTACGGCTTTTACCATTTGAAGTTATCATGATTAACTACGCTCTGTGCTATTGGGGTTTATGAATATCATAACATATAGAAAGAGAATATTAATGCTTGCTTCGATTTCCAGCACAGTTACACCAGACGTAACCATGTCGAGTCGGATTAAACCGCAGATTGAACGTTGGGAGAAACTCAAGGAGAAACTTGCCGGAGAAATAAAGCCAGGTATGTTTCATCATCATATTGCAGCAATTTGTTCTTATGCACAGTCGCCAGAAGTTAAACGCTAGGGAGTACCAGTTAAACTTAAATAGGTTATGTATTGAGTCTAGGATGGTTTCTAGTGTTGGGAAAACGCCTGGTCAGAAACAACTGTGCAGCAAAAGTGGTCATATAATGTTGCTAGATTTATTAACACACCATAAACCTTGGTTGTAAGGTTCCGTTTGCCAACGTAAGGTCAAGGCAAGGGCCTAGTAACATTTTTCTTGAGAGTTTGAAGTTAAGAAGTCACCGTTGTCTCATCATTCCATGATATCAAATAATTCATTTTATTCTAACTACAAGATAAAAATACCCTTTCCCGCTTTGTATAGGGAAGAAATGAAAGATACCCCTATAGGAGGAGCTATTCTATTACTCAATGATTTTAAAGTGTCGAGAAGCGCAGAGTTGAGAGTCCTATATACCGTTGTTCATGATCTTAATCGAACGATTGATTTCTCCGCCCAAGTTGCAACAATCTACAATGTTAGGACGGAACCAATACAGAAGATATTAAACTCTTTGTACTCTCAGCCATGAATTATTCCTTGTAAAATTGTAACCGCATTAACTGAGAGGTATATTTGATAACTTATTTCACTTGTAGCCCGTCAGCCTCAAACAGAGAAGTCGTGCATTTATTGTTGGACTATTATATAAATTTGATCATCTGGAAGCAGCATATCATTACTGCCATGGCTGAAATCATTCATAGTGATCATACTTTGTACAATTAAAACTTCCCCGTTCAAAAGTACATCTACGGACATCTCGACTCTCTTCGGTTGAACATTTCTGATACCAATATTTCTATTATCAATACTAGTCAGAAATCTGAATGCAAATACAATAAAATGCCAACGCTATGATACTTTTTGCAGTCAAGCGTGTACGAGATATTCGTCGGCCATGTTTACAAGGATCGAAGGTACAAATGTCAATGTACAACTATTACATTGTTTACTATTGATTACCTAGAAGGATGGAATTCCCTCTCATTCATGTCTAACACTCCATGTGACGTCCACATTTTTATTACATCGAATTCATAGATGAGCTTTTAAAAATGAAGACATTGAGCAAAGTTAAGACAACTGTAGCGGAGAGCGATTTAGGTCGCATTGGATCAACATCCATTCTCTTCGAGACACTGGAACGTAAGAATGTTGTTTCTAAATGGCGTGTAGGCACCCTGATTGAAATTCTAGAAGACATCGGAAGAACTGATTTAGCTTTAGAAGTAATACACTACGAAGGTATGATTTTTTAAGTATTTTGTGTACTTTTATTACGTTGGAAAAATACTCGTCAACACACTGTCAGTAAATTTCACGCAATGGCAAGATGAAGTCGTATTTGACACATAATGACTGATTATGTACCAGGTGCAATCGCCCCTGTCATAGTGATAACGGTTTCAAATAATAAGATAATGTAGAATTTGTTCAAAAGTGCTTTGTTGATTATAGTTTTCAACATCCCACCTCAAGCCTGTCAATGTTTGTGTAGTACTAGAAATTCACTGCTGTGAAACTAAAACAACGAACATAGGTGCAATGTGTGTCGAAAAATGACCCCGTGATCCAAATTGAAGTATTTACAAAGGCGACTATTGCTACGGATCCACCAATATGTTGTAATAAGTTTTATCGTGACTGTAGAGTTTTATTGCAGTTATTACCCTATAAATGATTATCATAAATATGTTCAATCTTTAACTGTTTGTAAATCGTACACAGGTAAGGAAAGCCACACCATGACTTTACAGTTTTGTATTTCTCTGTCTCCCTCCTTCATTCCTCTGTGCCTTTCTCTGTCTATCTTCCTTGTCTTCTGCATTTCTATTAATGTTACAGACAGGGTAAGTAGCTTGGTATTTTGTGAATCATTGAAAGCAAACCCTTATTTTCTTGCCTTCCGAACCAAACATGCAACCACCCCCGCTCAAATACCGAGTTCATTGTGAAATAGGAACAGCACAACAAAGACTAATGAACCAAGCAACTGAAGGACACAAACCGAGAAAAATTAGTCTGTCGACGAAATGCAAGCGAACTAATGTTTTGATTTCGCAATCGTCAAGCATTGACTTTCGTACACCATGGTTACTGGAAACACATGTTACCGTACTATAAGCGTTCAGAATACACTGCATGTATCATGCCAATTATTCTAAAAATCTCAAAAATGACAAACACCTTCAGAAATATATTGAAAAAGTTATCAGTAGAGACGTTTTTAGGATCTCTTTGAGATTTTGTAAAGGAAGTAAACTCTTGTTTGCTTTTCTAACTGTGAGGGCGCTGATCAGTGTACCCGAAGTCTGCCATGTCAAGCTTGCCTTTCCAGTTTAAAATCAACGGAATCAATCAATCACCAACAAATTATCTTTATCCATGGAATACAAGCCTTAATGCAAACAGTTTTAATAACAGACATAAGCTCGAACGTTTCAGTAAGGAGAAAAATATTCTCCTTTAAATCTACATCTTTACTGACCCAACGCAAGCAAGATTCGCACACTGTGTCAAAAGTGAAGAATCCATTGAGGATTCTTCTGTATATTTTTCTGGATACTTCAAGGATCCACCAGAATACTACACTATACATTATGTATTCCATTGGCAATCAAGCAATGGATTCTGTCGGATACAAAACATTTTTAAGAATTCATTGTTTAATCCATTGCAGGATTCTGGTGGATTCAAGTGTAATCCATTATATGTATATTTCAGGATACTGGTGGATTCTCATGTGCAATCCACTGTATATATTTTCAGGATACTGCTGGATTCATTAATTTATAGAGAATCAAGGGACCAGTACTTTTGCCTTGTTTGATTACATAATAATCGGAGGGACAGTTACCGCATATATTCATACTTATTATTAACCATTTTTACATAATTATCCAGCACTGGCTTCCGGGGAACTGGGGGTGGGGTATTCCTAAAATAACATTATTGCTTTGTAGCTTTTGACTCATGTATTTCTACTCATATACTCATACACGCATAACATACGCTACGTTCTACTTATACAGGCACCACATAATATAATATATATATATTATATATATATATATATATATATATATATATATATATATATATATATATATATATATATATATTAAAACCGAATGAATCATGTCTCCAAAACAGCAAAATAGTGAAATTAAATCCTAATGAAAATTAATGCTCTTTACAGTATGTTGTAAATTTTCCCAATACGTTAAAAGATATACATGTTTAGTATTCCGAAATTATGTACATTTTACTTTGTTTCAATTGAGATGAGCCAGCTAATGACTGTTTAATTCACCAAAATACAAGATCAACTCCGTGTACCTTTAAATATAGGAATAAAAAAAATCATGTCCAGAGTTTCTTGATTGAAAATGAAGCGCTCAAGCTATCTACACAGCAAGAAAAGGGAAACACATGCCTGTAACAGAGGCTAATCAGTGCCTGTAACAGGCCCAGAGAAATAACCTATGTTGCAAGACAGTAAAACTTTGTCAGATTTTAGGGTTGTGTGTAAATCCTGATTCATGGTGGTACAGGAGTGTATACAATGCTAGCGCTGTAATTTCTGACTGTATCAAGACCTTTGATTACAGCACTGGACCACCGGTGTGTGTACAGTGGTGTGTCAGCTTTGAATTTACAGGGCCTGAAAATGTGGATGGATTTTAGGATGTAAATTTGTTGTACAGTTGGCAAATTTTGATGATAGAAGCAGAAAGAAGTGTTATTGTTTGAACATTAAAAAAATTCAGAACCTTGTTGATTTGATTTAGATTTGATTTATTTAGCACTTAAAAATATAACTATACAATACAAACAAGGAAAAAGACAAAGACGAAAGTGCTGAGATAACACAGAAAAGTTAAAAACTTATTTCCACTGTGGTCCCACGAAAAATAAATTCACAAGCAAATCAGCAGGACAACAATTAATAAAAAAATCATTTTGCTCACGTTGATTCAATGCTTCATAAAAATACTTGTTTAACTTTCTTTTAAACAGAGACTTTGAAGTTATACTCTGTATATTTCTTAGAACTTTGTTTCATTCAACACTAGCTGTATATACAAAACTAATCTGATAAAACCGGCCCCCGCCTCGAATAAAAATAGAATAGGGTCCTGATCTCGTACTATGGACATGGCTGTTAAAACAAAATTAACTGACAAATATTTCGGTATGGATCCTTATGTAACTCTAGGAACACGAATGAGTTTTACATACGCGACTCTGTGGTTAACAGGTAGCCATCCCATTGTTTGAAATGAACAGATTCAAAGTGTGCTCTTGCTGACATACCAAAGACAAACCGTATAACTTTATTTTGGGAAGTTTGAAGTATTTATTTGCTTTATAGAGTCAAGGCACTATACCAGTAAGAGCTTGCATAATCAAAATGGCATTGTATCAAACAGTAAGCCAACAGTTTTCTCGTAAGAAAATTAAAAACTTCTTCATACGATATAAAAGTTTGGACGAGAGCATGTCTTTTTAATAATCTTAGATGCTACTGTCTCACCAGACAAGGATTGATCAAAGTCAGTGCCAAGGTAGTGCACATACTGTTTGCAGCGATGTTGACATCCCCACATAAAACCTTCATTTCCGAACACTGATTTATTTTCGACTTGAACCAAACAAAATGGATTCTGTTTTACCGACATGAAGAGACAATTTATTATCAATTAGCCATTCAAGCTTTTCCAACAGTATTGCATGGTCAACCGTATCAAAAGCTTCTGAAGATCTACCAAAACCATGCCTGTTAGCTCCCCTTTATCCATATTTGACCTAATATAGCCAGTAAGATGGATCAGACAGGTGTCAGTAGAAATCCCAGGCCGAAAACAAGATTGAAACTTATACAAAATGTCAAACTTCTGAAGATATTGTTCAAATTGATTGTAAACTACTCTTTCTAGAACTTTGGAGACCACACTCAAAATTGAGACTGGACGATAATTTCCTTCAAAGGTCTTATCTCCTTTTTTGTAAAGAGGTATCACTCTAGCACTTTTAAGTTCAGATGGCACTTTTCCATGATGAATAGATGGGTTTATAATGTGTGTAAGGGAGCACTGATTTGATGAGCTCCATCGATTACAAATCTGGCGGGAAGGCCGTCTAAACCAGCAGCTTTGTTCTTACCAAATTTACCGATAATATATTTTATAAGAGTCTCACAGACAACAGATAACCCAAAAGAATTCTGGGAACGTTTTGTTTAGATTAAAAATCTTGAACATGTTTGCGACCAAAACGGTCTTTGCTCACAGGTAATTTGTTAAGTAATGAAGATGCAACTGACGTAAAGAAGTCATTAAACTTTTGTGCCACCTTTGAACTATCAAAACTGATGTCATTGCCAAAGGCCAAACCAATATCGGAATTCGACGTGCCTGTCGTTTTGATAGAGTACCTGAGTTTCCTAGATTTTACTGAGTTGTTAGGGGAGTTAATGCATTTTGTTTATCCCAGACTTATAAAGTCTGATTTAGCTCTGGTTATCATTTCACACACACGGTTTCTTTGCCGTTTAAATTCTTTATACAAAGTTTCCCCGCCCGATTTGCGAAATGTGAAAGTGTTTTGTCTCTAAGCTTCATAGCCTCTAAAATTTCTGAATCAATCCATTCTTCCGACCTTTGCTTTATTCTAACCTCTTTTATAGGAGCAAATTTATCAACTAAGGTCACAAATGATGTTTTAAATATTTCCAAAGCCCTGTCAACGTTTGATGACATTGATGACATCAAACCAGTTGATATTTGTAAGGGCATTTGAAATGAATTAATATCATAATTTTTCATTGACCGAATTTTTAACAGTTCTATGCTGACCTATGTATCTACGACCAACTTTCCTGGTACAATATGTTATCAAGTGGTCACTGATTCCCATTGGCAATACGCCAGATTGATATATCTTATCCTCATCAGACACAAAGATGAGATCAATTATAGAATTACTGGAATCAGTGACTCTAGTGGGATCTTTAATCAGTTGAGAGAGGTCGATCGCAACACAAAATGAATGCAGATTGTTCAACAGACTGTTTACCTTTGAAGAAGAAGAAACATTACAATTAAAATCGCCTATTATTTCATTACAAGGCATACGATCAGATCTTAAACATATCTCCTCTAAAAATTGAAAAAATCCTAGAATTAGGAGGGCGATAGCACGTACCAACAAAATGGCTGCACTTTTGGCAATAGTATATCCACCCAGACTGATTCAAGATTTTCATCCTGTAGGTCAGGTCGAGGTTTGAAAGCGATGTTAGTACTTGTATATACACACACTACTCCACCCTGTCGGTTTCTATCATTTCTCTGACAAACATAATTCGAAATTTGTTAGAGATCAGTGTTCACAGCACTGTATGTAGGTGCTGTTACAGGTAGAAATACAGCCATGTGTTCACAGTACTGGATACAGACCTGTGCACCAGCCCTGATATAACTCCTTCTGTGTTTGCTGATGCAGACCAGTATCACAGTTTGTATCAGGGCCTGTGCAGGAACTGTCACAAGGGTGAATTTGTTTTACAGTGTATGTTTAAATAGTAGTAGTAGTAGTAGTAGTAGTTATATTTATTATAGTGACTTATGACATCATTAATACAAAGAATTGATTATAAGTCATACATTATGAGAGGTCACCCAGCCCAACGGGCTTACAAGTCACTATAAAGCAAAGTTAGCACTATAGAGGGTCTCAGGACGAAGACAATGATGAACTAGAGTCAAAACTAATAAATAATGTAAATCAACATCTCATTCGTGACAAACTGAGGAAAGAAATATTGCAGCATAAACTGCGCCAACTAATTGAATAAAGTGTTGCGTCTTTTCTGAAACGCTTTCTTGATATATTTGCCGTTAATCTGGCATTATTCAACATAAGATAACATAATGTTTGCATATCATCAAAAGAGGAAAAACCCTGATTTGTTAACTCAACCTCGTGATACAAGTGTTGACGATGATCATTATACATAGGACAGTGAAACATAAAATGCAGTTCATCCTCAATTGCATTTAAATCACACAATCTATACATCTTGCCATCTACACCATTTATGAGTAATTTATATAAAAGAGAATCCCTATCAACAAAGTCAAATGCTTTGCGCAGATCAATAAACGAGGCAAATGTAGGTAAATGCTCATTTAGACGGTTACGCACAATCGATGTCAGAACATAATGTGGTCCTGGCAAGACCTATCTTTTCGGAAACCATTTTGTTCCTCGGCCAAAATATTATTACTCTCCAAAAAAACAATAAGTCTCATGTTCAAACAGAGCTATATATTTTTGAAATGGCACTTTGAAGGCTAATACCTCGGTAATTCAATGGAATCCGAGGATCATCTGACCGGTTTTTGGGAATTGGAATGATGACTGATGTCTTCCAAGCTGTAGGGATACAACCAGTATCAAAACATAACTGTAAAAGATTACTAACAGATCAACTGAATTGCGGTTTTTCAAACTTCGTAAGGGATTCCGTCCATACCGGCACTTTAACCGATTTTGTTCTATTTAGAACCTTTCAATTCTCTCTAGTAATATTTGAATTTAAATCATGATTTGATTCGCAAGTAGGATCCACAATGTTTTGTTCAATAACGTCTTATGATTATTCATCTGAACATGAAAATCAACATCACTATCAGTTGTTTCACAATTATAAAGTAAGGAAAATTGATCCTGCCATTTCTGAAAAACTTGTTGGTATCTGACACAACCTGTCCATTTTCATCATACACCTCCATTATCAATTTATTAGGTCTAGGTGGACCTAATTTATTTATATGATTCCAGAACATATTAGGGTCATTAGTACAAACATTCTCGATTTCGAACATTTTCCCCCTTTTATAAAGTCGTTCATAGTATCTGAGTTTTTGTCAAAGTTATGACGAGCACACTTGAAATCCCTCAGCATGTCACGCTTGACTTGAGTACCTGCCCTACATGACAGAAATGACTTCTCCTTATCACACATACGTTTCCATAATATACCAAGCTCGTCATTCCAATATGGTTTAGAATGACAACGTTTTTTATACTTTCTTACTCTATCGTTAATATCTATATATGGTAATGTAGAGTTCATTTCATCGACAATACAATTACAAACTTGGGAATAAATCTCATCTACTGAAAACTGCGTTTCACGACAGGTATGAATTTTATGTATGATAGACGTGATAGTACGCCGTGTCAATTCTGAACCCATAAAATCAGTCGGTATATTACCGAGCCTGTATTTCCTTTGTCTAAATTTTCTCATGTCTCCGTCATAAGTGCCTTCATTTAATGGACAAGGACTTTCGCAGGAAAGTGAGGGAACGAACTCAAAAACAAAATTGAATGATCTGGCATTTTACAACGACTTGATAACAACTGTGCCAAACTATATTTTTGGATGAACTCTGCCATAGGTTGAACTGAAAAGTTTTGACACTGGTCTAAGCAATCCTGTGAAACAGAAATGTAATCCACAACGGCTCTGCCCTTCGTAGAATCGATGTGAAATTGTCATTCTCTGTGTTCCCCCGGCCATTCAATACACACATTTTGGAATCTATGAGGAATTCAATAAATGTACGGCCATGTTGATTGACTGTTTCATCTAACACCTGTCGATTGGGTACGGTGTCCACATTGACAATAAAATCTTGCATATTACCAATACGCGCATTAAAATCCCCGCATATGATTACAGTATCAACATCTTCAATTGAATAAGAAGAGTTAAAATGTTAGCAAAGAAATTAGGCGCGTCTCTGCCCCAAGGGGAGTTCTCTGGTGGTTAATAACATGACATAAGAAGAAAAGTATAGTCAGAAAAACGGTGTGTAAATTTCAAGACTAATATCCCATCATTCTCTTTGTTTTCAACGGAAATTACATAGTCTTTAATAACATCTTCTTTGACAAAAACGCCGACTCCCCCTGAAGATCTTGATGTATCAATGTGAGAGCCTACCCTATTTGATCCATACCATTTATAACCATCCACATTTATCGTATTATCCCTGGAAAGGTGAGTTTTATTCAAAGATATAATATCCGCCTCACTCTTTAAGATAATACTTGTCCGTAATGAACTGTTATTTATTGTCCAGCCAGATACGTTGAGGTGGGCAATTTTAAGTTTACTATCCAAAGACGTAGCACTTGCCGTATCCTATTCTGGTTGTTCTGTAGCCCGCTCATGATTTTCAGTCCGTTCATTTGCATCTGACCTCTTTCGAACAATACGTCCGTTGCCCGCAATTCTGAACTGCGCACCTGTTGGAAGTTCGTTCAGCAATGTGCGTGCATTTAACTCGATCAATCGCTCAGTGTGTGACTTGCACGATCTAATATAAATTCTCTGAAACCCTTCCAAATTTTTCAACCTTTGCTTTGCTCGTAGAACCCGTACTTTTTGCTCAGAATTCTCAAAAGCGACTTTGATCAAGTCTGGGGTTCCTTCTCGTCGGCTTCTCAGTCTGAGACATCCCACCACCTTCACATTTTCGACTACATCGTCTCCCAGTTTTCGCATAATTTCACAAGTTTTCTCCATCGTATCCTCTCCTACCTCTTGCTGCACTCCAGTCATGATGATAGAGTTCTCAGAATTAAATACTTGTTGTAGACTTGTTCTATCTGTTTCTCTAACATATGATTCCTCAGTTCGATTTCTCTCTTCTAATGTACGAAGACGAATATCAACTTCATCGAATTTCTTTTCCAGCCTGGCTATCTCAAGGGTAAATTCATCTTTCACGTCATTTAACTTTGCTTCAAGTGTTCCCAGTATATCCTTCTTCAAATTATCTCTTTCTTTCCAGAGTTTGCCGTAACGAGTCTTGACCCTTTTTCAAGTTACGTAACAGCTCAACCGTCTCTTCTTGCTGTTCAGCCATGCTGCCGTCTTCCTCTGATCTTTGTCGGGCTCTTTTTCCTTCTGCCGTGAACTCATATCCACCAATCTCTACAGCAACATTCGTCTATCTTAGTATAACCAACTAGTGCTTCAGTGGTCAAAATAGTGTAGTTTTACATTGAAAACACCCTTCAATCGCGGAGCGAATGTAAACGCCTGTTCATTCGTCCACAGCTACTTATCACATACATGTATGTGTACTGTAAAATCGTAGTTTTTATTCAACTCCTCAAAATCTTAAAAATTGGCAAAAATGCTCTGAAAAACACAATCTTGCATATATCTGGACAAATTGATTACTGCTTACTGATATTATCCCAAAAGACCTGCATATAAGATTTCAAAGCAATCTGACAAGCCATTTCAGAGAAATTTCTTAATAAGAAATAGAAAAATACTACCAATATCAAGTGTGCCTCACATTTGTTTCAGCATGTTTAAACACTGTATCTGCTGCTTGATAAATTCTTGAGGACACAAAATTCAGATACGTCAAAGTGACAAATTTCATCAGTACTTCAAAGATGTACTTGTACAGTGTTTGTAAACTATGCCTTGGTTATACTAAACTTTGCTTGATGTCAACTGACCTGTGCCAGCTAATGACTGCATACCCTTACGATTTTTTGTAGGATATGTCCCACTGTCTTGAAACTTATAAGCTGCACACAAAAAGGCTTCCAGTAAATTTTCTTCATTATGTGCCAATAAGTGTCACTAGAGGCACATCACAGGCACTGAAAGACAACCAGTCAACTCTTTTGTGGCAGATATGCTAAAATATTTAAATAAACACAGTTTGAGCAAGATATTGCTCACAGGCTATAAGCCGCAACGTCGAGTTGACACTCCACTTGTGTACGCATGACGTCTTCTTAGGCTTAACCATGAGATTTCCTGACACTATAGCTGGCACAGCAGAAAACCTTTGATTTTCAACAAATTGTGTGAAATAGTACCATTTGACTTGATCGGTGCAGTAAATCAATCACTGACTTTTTATGTGCGTTTTGCAAATGATCGGTTCTCATTGACAGCGTAACTCTAACTGTTTCCACAGAAAAAACGCTTTGCGAAAAATGAACTCTGGCGAACCATCGACGTAAAATTTTTATGAACTTATTTCACGTGCATATCTCTCTTGAAAAGACTAGTCTTTCAAAGAACTGCAACTCAAGAATAACGTATATCTGGTTGTTTTGTATTTTCTTTCCCTTTTTTACACGCGGGTTTTAAATGAACTACGAGTCCGTAGTTGGTCTTGAAAGTTTACGTACGGTAAGCTTTCCCAGCGTATAATAATGTACGCATGGTTTCAACATTGACTCACGCCGGGCTTCAAAATACGGACGTGCGCGATGAAAGTCATCGTCGGGCAAAGTTTTTTAGTCACGAGACTGATATGTCGGAGCCGTTTTTTAGAGTGTTGTGTTGATCAGGTAAAGGTTATTCCCATGTATTTTCTGTCGTTTTGGTTTTCAAACGCGAGCTATCAGTGCTCGATCACGCTGCTTGCTGAAGAAGAGAAACAGTGCGTGGGTCAGAACAGACTTTGGACCCGGGCCTCTTGAAATCACGCCTGATGATGTCATAGATCATGTGAAGACTTCTTATGATTGGTCAGATTGTTGTAGATCATGTGATTTCTTTATGATTGTTCAGATTACAAAAAGGTCACGGGTCAAATCCTGAGCAGCAAATTAAATCTGATATGCACTGGTAGGCCGTTAGGACTTTTGAGTGAGGGAGTAAATCGTCGCCGTTTTTCGCTCTGATTTTGATACAGTTTCGCGTAAAATTACCGTAGGACATTATCATTCAGGGTACGTAAAGGTTAGCTATAAATTTAAAACCAACAAACAGCGCTTACGATGCGTTGATGGCCCTTGGATGACGGATTCTGACACCGCGATATCGTCCCGAAGAACAACGGCCACGGACACATCCATAGTTAAAAATTCGGTAAGTAATTCCAAAACGCCTTATCCACGAGTTGTCTCTGTAATTTTCGCAATTTTCACTGTCTTTGGTCGCGCTAAACTGAAGTTATTCTTGGCGAACCCTGTTTAAGTATGTGAAATGAACGTACGTTGTTGGCAAAACTAATATGTTTAATCACGGATGTTGGTACCTCAATGGTTTAATAAACAGTGAAGCGTTACTCCACACTGTCTGTCTCTGTGCGTTAATTCAAGGAGAGTTGTATTTAAGGATGGAGCCGGGCTATTATCTGTTATTTTTATTCATTGATTCAAAATTTTGACAGGATTGATGATATACAACAGGTGCTCATTACTGTAATCATTATTCGCAACGTTTGTAAAGATATTGTCTTCACAAACGTTGCGACTACGCTCTAGCTGTATGGTAATGATTGGCTAGGCTCGCAGATGCGTTTACAGGTAGTCTGGTTCCCTGACCCATTTCCCCGGTAGAGGGCGTGGGGAAATATAGGGTCAGGTACCGGCTAATGTAAACATGGACGCTATTGGGTTAAAATAAAACAAGCTGTGATTGGATGAAAGTAACACTTGTAACTTTTCACATGTTTCTTGGGTTTCGCACTTTCAGGCTCACTTGACACCGACTTCTTGTTTGTACCACAATGAAAGCCGTGGAGGTAGAAAGAAAGACTTTTTACAGATGCAGCCAACGGAGCTATTCATCGAAAAAGGTATTCCAGGAGCAATTTTTGAGGGCAGGGGAAATTTTAATTTTGCTAGGGCAGGGGACATGTTTTTAGGTGGTAGGGGAGCAAATTTTAGGGTTTTTTTGTAGGGCAGGGCGGATTTCGGTTGATTGTCCTGGGGACAGGGCTTGGCGAAAAACTTTTTGAGGGGAATTGTTTCCAGGGCAGGGGAAATTGGCAAGTTTTTTTCGCCACAGGGCGAGGGAGCTTCAAAAATTCATAGTGGGGAGAGGAAACAGGCAAAAATAAGTGGGGATTGGGTAAAAATGAAGTTTGAGTGGTGGGAGGGTAAGTCGAAAAATTTTCTGTGGGAGGGCAAATTATGAACAGCTAATTAATTACCCTCTTGACTTAAAATTAGTCACTTCACATTATTTGTTATGCACAATATATCTTATCATAGTAAGGACCTTTTAAAATTGCATTGTTCGTTGGCTGCACCTGTTTTTACCTCCATGATTTAGCCACTGTGATTTAGCACACCTCTTGATACTTTTAGAACGTCGACATGATGACTGGCATTTTTCACGAAATTCGGACACCATTCTATCCATCGAAATCAATCGTCGTTCACAGTTCCAACAAAGTTTGCTTTCAATTAGCTGTGATATCGCAGCAGTACTTGTGGCGTGTATCCAACGTGCTCTGGTCATTGGGGTCACGCCACAGTCGGCGATGACCTCAATGACCCTAGCGCGTTCGATACACGCCACAAGTACTGCTGCGATATCACAGCCAGCCTTCAATCACCTCTATTTCCCCGTACTTCTGGATTAATCCTTTCAGTTTATGTTTCCCGTCTTGTGTGCCAATGTTTTTGGTTCGGATACCTGTGTTCGAACATTATTCTGATCCAGTCGAATTTTAACCGGCGTTTTCATGGTAGCAGCCATATTTGTTGTAACATGTTCTGTCAGGTGACTAACCTCCGCCATCTTGAACAAAATTCTGTTCAAGATGGCTACCCGGTACCTGACCCCATATTTCCCCACGCCCTCTACCGGGGAAATGGGTCAGGGAACCAGACTACGTTACAGGTTACAGTAATGAGCACATGGCAGAACGAGACAAGTAACACTCGAAAGTGAGGCAAGGACAAGAACATATGGCGGCCAATGAATGAGTTGCATTCGGAACAGTAAATATTAATGAGACTTGAGGACATATAGGCAGCCAATGAATGAACGCAAATGGGGCATAGGGACATAAAACCTACCAATCAACGTGAGCGACGCTTGGGTTTAGGACACAAATTTATGTCCTAAATGATATACGTCTACTACAACACCAGCTCTGTGTACTACTTGTCAAGTAAAGCAATTAAAATTGAGAAAAATATATTGTTGACCAACAGGGGATGTTGGATAATTACTCTATCAGAAAAGTTGTGCATCACTGTTCTGTCTCACACAATTGTCACTTAACTGTTGTTATTAGGTGGTCTCTCACTGGCTCTGCCATACTTTCTCTGCCGTATGTAGTGTCTTGAATTAGAGTCATTAAGCATTTGCTGAATATGTCTATCAAATCGTTTAGTTTGTCAGATTGCCAAAGAGGCCTTGAGGCAATTATCCTTCTATCTGGTGGGACCTCCTCATCAGTCATCAGGTCTGCAGTTACATAATTCCGGAAACCCTTCTTATCTGCATTGTTCATTGCACTTCTCTTTAAAATCTGTAGGTAAAAATGATAAATGATGGTTATTTAAAATAATGCAAAATTTAGATGAATTGTGACGGTATAATACTTACAGGTCACTGTCATAACTAACAATATGGTACATTTGATATTTTAAGATCAACTCTGGTTTCATGACTTATTACTTATTTGAACATCATTATGTTGCCTTCCATTCCACCTATACTTAGGAACATAAGGAAATTCATGTATCATTTTAACATTGGCATCTTCGTCCAAAGACATTTCAGCATATCAGAATGGAACTGTCAATTTACATTACCCTCAACTAAAGCAAGTTTTGCTTTGTTAAATTTTATTTGAACCCATTAGTACATTTACAATTATTGTGACAAAATTGTTGACTCTGTGTATCTAATAGTGCTAACTGTACAAAGACCCCAACCCATACTACAAATATCCAATGATTCATTCTAATTTGTACCAACAGACATTCCCTAGTCAGGCCAGGCATAGTTCACATGTGTAGAGAAAACTTTAGACTACTAAAAATAAAAATTGTGAAAACCTGCTTTGAAGGAGAGTCATTGTCAATTACCAATGAAATAAGTTTGTGAAAATACAGTCTAAATTTTTTTGTGAGTGTTTGTACAGTTGTTATTAAACCCTGGCTCGAAAAGGCCCAGCATCAGGAACAACTATGGTGCAATTTTGCACAAGGTAAAGATTGCGCTGTGATTAAATATATGCCCAAACATGCAAACACTGAGGATACTGTGCATATCTGCACTGGAATCTTCACATAAACTGCACAGAGAGTCTAATGTATAGTGCAGAGCGCTGAATGATTTCAACTTAGAGATTGTCTGTTCTATGTCCTTAGTAAAATTACCAATTTTTGAAAACGGGAAGAATCAAAACGAATGTTAAAATTTTAATTAAATTGTCAAATGTTTCACAAAGGAATGGTTTTCTAATGTATTAAAAGCTCATATCCGTTTAGAGGGTCGAATTCAGAGAAAACCAGGACAGAATTGAAAGATATTATGAGGCCAACAAATTCAAAGATTTACATGTACAGCTAATGGGGCTTTAAACATGCTACCTCATCTAACTTTGCATCATTTGTAACCTTCAAAATTAGCAATATTATTTTCACTTTGGAAATAAATTGACAACATGAATATGATGCCTCCAATGACTATTGAAAAGGACAAAACATTCAAGGAGCTCTTTTCCATCATTAAGCCGCAATACAAACATAAATTTGAGCTACAAGAATATGGAGGCTTGTGATATTTTATTCAAAAATCTACCAACATATTCAAATGATTGCGGTTTCAAAAAAATGAAGGATAAGAACACCTCATTCATGTCAGCCATTTTGTGTTTAAACAAATGATAGAAGGTAAAACAATCATATGTTCCTGTGTTTACTTTTCATAGGGCCTGGACAGAAATTACGGGGGCGAAGATTATCACCTAGGAAGGGTTGCTATTGTTCACAAAAGCTTTTTTAAGGATTACACATGCCTTTGAGGCAGGTTCATCATTTTTGCACAACTATCGCAACCATACGAAAACAACATGTGCCCGATACAGTCCTTTACTGAAAAACATCAAATTATAATACATTGGAATCAGTTTGGCAAAATATTGACAATTTTGCCCTATAAAACATGCATTACATGTCCATGTAGTCATGCGTTACCCGCATAGAATTTATAAATCAAGCGTACGTTTCCAAACCGGGCAGAGCAGACACCGGCGCGATTTTCTCGCTATCATAAGAGTTCAAACTATTGGCATATTTCTAATTTCTACTGAGAGGAATGTTGGCCGCCCAACTGTCGAAACAAAAAGACGTCGCAACTATTTTCACAAAAAAGATAGAAAACCTGTGATGACGTACAGCAACGTAATCTATATTGCATGCTTTAAACCGCGCCATAACATAACAGGGGACAGTTTCGCTTGCCGGACTTCACTGGGCATTTGCAGACATAAAAAACATCTAACATTTTTTCAGTCGCAATTAGTTCGGAGCGGGATCAGATTTGAATGTCGGACTTCATTAGGTGCAGACAAACACGTAAACTGATATCAGAAAAAGACGTAATTTTTGGATTTTCATAGAAGGCCTAGATTGATTTGGACGGGGTCAGTGTTGAATGTCAGATTATACTTTGCATTGAGTCAACGTCACTTGTTAGCGGACACAAATCACAGTCCTATAGCCCCATAGACGTGTGTACAAATGCCTGAGAAGAACAATTTTGACAATGATAGGGAACGATCGACAGTTGCATGATAGATGAACTTGCTACATTTCACAGTAAAATCGAATGTCGAAGATGACATGTGGCATAATCCCGATACGAAATAGCCATTTGGTTTCCTGACTTTCTTCTTCTCACGCATATGTACACACGTCTATGGAGCCCATAGACGCAGAGCGGAATAGACCGCAGGGGACTGTGGCAAGATGTATCACCAGCTTTTGTTCGAAGCTCAGTTCAGTGTTGAATGAGTAAGCTTAGCGTTCTGCGTTACAGTGCGCGCTTGCGACCAGTACCAGTTTATATCTTCAACAGTCGGATATCTGTCTCATGAGTATCTTCCGCAGATTTAATCTTTCTTGATTTCAGATTTATATCACTAATATTCAAAGTTCGTTAAACATGCAAATGAATCCTTGTATAACTCCACACTACATATGCTTCACAACACAGTCAGATATCTCTTGAATCAGTATCTTCAGCAGATGTCATCAAATTTGGTGCTGTTGTATAGGAGTTATATGACTTATTACAAAACTTCATTAAATATGCAAATGAGCTGTTTCTTAAAGCGCAGTGGTCGTCGCGCTGCGCATGCGTGATGTTTTTGTTGATAAACATAAATTTTTGTAAACATAAGTCTTCTCAACTTCAATAGGAGTGAGATTGGAGCAGTCCTCCACTTTGTTAAGGCCTTTGTAAGACTCAACATCATGCAATAGTAAAATATTAAGATCGGAAACGAACTTCAGTGGGTGTATTCTATTTATAAACTCGTGTAAGGCTACGAACATTGAGACACTACACTCGGCACATTATGTCGCTGAGTTTACTGCACACAGTCACAGTGAACAAATGCATTTGATCGCGCGCGGTCACGCTGGTTGTACACAATGCTGTGTACAGTACAGTAAAAATACATCACTAAAATGATCAACATTGCCTATATATGTAGACCAGCGACAAGCACAATGCCTAACACAAAAATTACACTCAAGACCATGATCGGCAAGCCAGAGCAGGACACGGGAGATGTTGTTGGGAGACGGTCACCGCGTTGACGTACACGGATATAGAGAATCCGGTCCCACAACGTACCGGCCCGCGACGACTTAGCCCACAACCAACTATTGATCACCATGTCTTACTTCTCCTAGTATTACGTGGTAAGAAATAGCAAAATGACAGGAAACAATAGACAAAACGAGCGGGTTTTTGCGGCATTTGGCAGGAAAATTGCACGGCTACACCGTGCATAGACTATCGAGAGATCCTGTGCCCCGGTCCTGTGCACGGTCATGACAGTGATCCAACCGCTAGCTGGTGTAGGCCTACCGGTGCTGGGCAAACTTCGTTGTTGTACCTCCTGATTGCCGGGTAGGTCTGAATCCTCTTTCAAGTGAGATAACCCCCACATAACAAGAAGACCTATGAAAGGTCCTTCGCTTGACTTGATACCTGTACTCAGAATTCTCGTTTGCACCCCAAAACGGGGTAAACTTTGTAGTTGAGTTGGATTCTCCACAGCCGAGTGTAGCGCGCCATATACCCGGTTTGATACGAACGTTCATACAGACCACGGAACAGAACAGATGCAGAGATGCTTCTTGCTGCAGCGGGCATTGCTCTGCGAGCTGTACATTTCTGTACCTTGGGTTATTATCTTTGTACTCTGTCGGGCCTCTTGAAATGAAAGCTCTCGTCCTTGCTAGCGATGTCGAAACTAGAGCCCGGTCGTTGATAGTCTGTTGCGTATACATGCGTACATGCGTACGTCTAGCTCTATGGCTCGAGCGATAACAGTATAGCCGAGCCCAATTCAACTGATTCAAGAAATCATCAGCAAAAAAATGTGATCTCAATCCAGCGTGCAATTATTGTTCCAATATTCAGCAGATATTTAACTTAGATTAATTGACCTTTTATTGCGTGTTACATTTGGTTAGTTGGTATGCTTGTGACAGATAAGCCGCCATTTTAACAAGCGGCAATATCGCAAACATTACAATCAACCCGTAACATGTGCGGCGTTCTTGGATTTGTTTACAACAGAGGGGGACCCCCTCAGGAGGATGCGCAGCGCGACGACCACTGCGCTTTAACTTGACACTGCTCAACACTTCTCAGTTCAATTAGATATATTTCAGATCAATATTTGAAGCAGGTATCATCAAATTTGGTGTAGGACTTTCGGAGTTATATCACTAATTACAAAAGTTCATTAACTATGCAAATGAGCAGATACTTGACATGACACTCACAGTATCATCATAATGTTCTGAGATTGTCATCTGTGAAAAGTTTCATGAAATTTTGTGCAGTATTTCTTGATATATGTCGACACTGTCATTGCTGTCTCCATAGGGAAACCCTTGTATGAAAAAATGATGTTTCATAACTTCATTAAAGGGCCTATGACATCATTTCCAAAGTTTTTATTTTTTCCCGTCAAAAACTCAGCTAGGGGACCTGTCTGTGGATTGCATATTGTGTCAGTTCGGAAAGATGTGCGCGAATGGCGAAATTTGACTCCTTTTTCATGCCTGGTGATCAGGGGGCCACTTCGCACCCGAGCCAGGCAGCGGTATTTGCATATTGACCAACAGGTACAATTGACGTCATTTGTTCCACGCTATTGACACGAAAGTGTACTTAGCGGTCCTTGCATAAATTAGACCACAAACAAAGTCAGCTATATAAACAGTGCTCACAGACGCCAAGTAAACACTGGCAAGGAAGCCACACCGGCGGTCCAGCTGCAGGGACTTGTCAAGTTGCTCCAGCGAGGACAGTGTTGACCAGAATTCAGAAAGTGATTTCGGGGGGGAATTGGCTTAAAGGCACATAGCCTAGGCATACCAATTTGAACCTCCGGCATCCGGGACGAGTGGGTCCAAATCAGAGTCGGATTCAGACCATGAAGGACAAAGCGCGAGTGGACAAAGCAATAGAATGCTCATGACGGATTGGAAAGAACGATTAGGCCAAGTTTCATATATTTGTATAAATAAGACTGTATCAGTCTTAGTTTGAACTCTTCATGGTCGATATTATTTTATAAAAAGTGGAGCGATCCCAAGCGTGAGTGTTTCAGTTCAATCAGTAAAAACATGCATTGCATGTTGCAGCTGCAGTACAGTAGCTGTTGGACGTTGACCTTTGACAGAACTATCATTTTCTTTGAGCACGAGACAAATGATGCAATTGGTGTGATGTTCCCGTACATTTCCAGAGCAAACGAATCCTGCAAAAAGTGATGTGTTAATTAGGCCTATTTTCACAACTTTTAAATTGCTCACGATACCCTGTGGTTGGTGTTCAACATGGGACACTTGTTTGTCCAATGGCCTAACTTCCCACTAGCAAAACACGATCCTAATTGTTCTCTTATGATTTGCCGCTGCAAGTTGCTGAGGAAATAACCTTTTTGTCCTCGGTTTGGTAAGGACTCCATCGGAAATGGCCCAATATGTACCCTTTGGCGCGTCGCTTGGCTAACTTCTCTTGTTTTTTTTAGCTCTAGCTTAGGCCTTATAAATTCTTTTTTCGTCATCAGATCCTTTACTTAGCTTGTGGGTCTCATATTCCTCTACCATAACACCTAAGATAAGATTTATTGGCCATTCGTACTAATGTATGTCACAGACATAATGTTTTATCATTCAGTTTGTCTGTGTTCGTGTTTGTGTTTATGTCTATCAGCTAAAATCTCCATATCTTGCGATGTGCTCTTAGGCAGTTGTAACTTGCGGGCTTTCTTGATGCGAAATGGATAAGAGCTGCGTGTGCGCTTCTGACATATTGTCCGCCATCTTCTGATTACTTAAACTCCGCCTCGCACCCTTTCCTCTTTAAAACTGCATGGTATTTTGGTGTACTTCGTCCCCTAAATTAAGTTGATATCATTAATTTTTGACTGTGGAAATACTCGTTGATTAGCTGTGATAACCTCCCCCAGACATTGCATTGTGTTCGTCACAATTTTTTTTTCAAATTCCCCCAAAAGCTTGTCACTGTTCTTAGCTACAGCCTCCTGCACTTACCCTTGTACTACACTCTACAATGCCTGTCCGCTGATGAGCAATCCTAGCATTTAAAGAATGAAAATACATGAGAAAAACCAAACATGCATGGAGAGAAGTGGTATAGCCACAAACTGATGACGTCAAATCGCCGCACACAATACACATTGCCATAATTACAATGCTCTGTGTTTTGTGTACAGCGATTTGATGTTATCAGTTGTAGGTATACCACTTGTAAAATAGTGCCGAGAGAAGCACTCACAACTTAATAAATAGAACAACATCAACAATATAACACCTGTACTAAACCACATTCTAATCACTTGATTGGCTTTGCTTTGGCTTATGACATCTTGAAAAGACAATATCTTCCTGCTTTACCATGAATTTATAGAAATTTCATAGCTAGTTATTGCTGTGCTCTCTCTTTCCTGCTGCCCTTGCTCTACAATAAGCTTAACTTTGAAACAAAAGCTGTCAGCGCTGTCGTCATAACAGTATTTTCAACACACACATACATTCTACATGTCAGACACAAACACTTTAGGCTTGGACCTAACATGCATGCGGCGTCAGGATAAATACTGTTTTTGTGGACAACGTATCTTCAATAATTGAGTGCAATATTTATGTCTTCTTATCTTTTATCTTTTACGTCCACCGTGGCTGAACGGGAAGTGTTGAGAGAAGTTGGTTGTCTTTCTGTTGACTTTTGGTAATTCATTTCTTCAAGTCACTACAGATGAACAAACTGGGCAAAGATGTAGAAGTGGCATATCACAAAATGATGACGACAAGATCTCCGAACAACAAACACACACGCATTGTAATAGCGGCACTGACTAGATAATAACGATGAAATATAAGAAATTTCCACTTTCTTCCAATCACTCTCTGAATTTTCCGACTGCTTAGTTTTTGTGTCGATTGAAGCACAGTAAGGGCAAGTAATTGGGGCTTACTGACCAAAATGTTTGAACGGGGCAAGCGTAAGCGAGTGAAGTTCAAAACAAGCAAGTGAAATCTAACATACGCATTTTAGGGTTAGGGTTAGTTTGTTCATGTCATCGAGGCAGAAATTCCGTGTCATGGGTATTACATCACCTCTCTAACTTTTTATATATCAAATTTGTTGTCATATACAGAATAGCACCGAGTGGAATGGCCATTTGACCCCAAGAACGGTAGCCTGTTATGTAACAGAGATCAGATCTAGAGTATATTCAAATTCAAAGAGCGACCGTAAAGACAGGCAAATACTTTTTATATTCTAATTTGCATTACTTGTTCTACAGATCAAAATTCACACGTATATAAAATCAAACTCTGTTATACTCTTTCATATTTGTCAAGAAATGTGTTTCTTTTGTTTTTGTACGAAAGCCGCTGAGGGCCATCGTACTTCCTACTTCAAAATTCCAACGAGACTTCTCACTTCAAAATTTCGTTTCTAAATTTGGAAACTCCTACTCATTTCTCACTTCAAATTTAGACACTCGTACACATTTCTCACTTCAAATTTTCGTGTAGTAGGGACTTCTCACTTCAAAGTATTGCTTCTAAAATAAGACTTTCCAACAAACGTCTCACTTCAAAATATTGACGACCCACAATTCCTGTGGTGGCAGTCAGGACAAATAGAGTATGTTTCGCGGTTAGCATGTAAGATTTGCATTTATTTTATCTAAAATCAGCTAATGTGTACCACAATGTAGCTGTCGCGAACCTAATACCAAGGTACGGTTGAAAACGTTTGAACACGCGACCGATCAAAGTAAGATGATCAACGAACTGATCGAAGACGGTTCCTCCATAATACATTTTACCACTATTTAAGAGCGAATGGGTGGATACAGGCAATATTGACACTCACAGAAATCTCTCATGCATCAATTGTGTAAATACTTCTTCGATTTCTGCCGTAGGACTTTCCTCCGGCGCACACTCGACCAGCTATTAAATAAATTACGCCGCCCTTCTCATAAACTTCTCTTATCGCGCAACTTTGCTATGAATATACAGTGGTGGATACGCTGTCCCCCTTTTTTCAATGGTGCTATTAAATTCATTGATCCCCGTCCAATCACAGATGTTCACATTGATTCATCCAATTTGGCCTCAGGTATTTTCCATCGAGGTGACTGGCAGTATACTAGGTGGTCCTGTGATTGGCCAGCTGTTGCTCATTTTCATATCAATCATAAGGAACTTCTTTCCATTATTTTAGCAGCCAAACGTTGGGCGCATTGTTGGACGAATTGTACAATACATTTTCTCACTGACAGTACAGTTGCTATGGCATGTATAAATAAGGGCACTTCTCGCAACCCTATTGTTATGTCCGCATTAAGGGAACTGTTCTGGCTTTCAGTGCAATACAACTTTCATGTCAAAGCCTTCATGTCCCAGTAAGGACAACAACATCCCTGATGCTATCTCACGGTTACATCAACCAGATCAAACTCTACGTCTGTATACTCTTCTGTCCAATTACCGCTATTGCTCCGACGACTTTCCTACTTTCGTTTCCTCTTTCCCAAACCACATGTCTCTTACGGCAGCATCAATTCTCCTCCCCCAGATTGCCAACTCCAGGAACCTGAACGAGAACTGGACAATGACGTTGCCTTTTCAAGGGAAATGCCTTCGCTTCCTCCACTAAAGCCGCATATGCTACACATCGCCGGGGCATACCTAGAGTTTTGCCTTACTTTTGGCTACAGCCCTGTCCCTGTTGATCCTAATGTCCTGTGTAGGTATGTTGCTCACTTGGCTAAACGCTTGAAGTTTTCCTCAATTCGTCAGTATTAAATATTGTGCGTTTGCTCCTGTGGAAGGGGGGGGGCTCCCTAATCCCCTATATAAAAAATTTGCACTCTCAATGCTGTTAAAGGGATAGAGAAAGTTAAAGGCTCAGCAGTTGACCGTAAGGTACCTGTCACAGCTGACCTGCTTCTTGGCATTCGAGCTCAGCTCAATTTGTCTGACACTAATGATGTGATTTTTTGGGCTATCTGTCTTGTTTTGTTTTTGGTTTGCTAAGGAAATCTAATGCCCTCCCTCCCTCTCTTGTGCAGTTTGATCCTTCCAAAACACCTTACCCGAGGTGACTTCTTGGTTTTTTCTTGAGGTCTTGGCTTTGTTGTCAGATGGTCGAAAACTATCCAGTCTCGAGATCGAGAGCTCATCATGCCTCTGCCTGTCCTCCTTGGACACCCATTGTGTCCAGTTTCAGCGATCTTTGCAGCCTTCCTGCACACCGCCTCTTCACAGAGTGGTCCAGCCTTTGTCCTCCCCCTTCCCGCCCCGTTCTGCCTTCCATGTTTCCAAGCACCTAGTTTCCTTGTTGACACCCCTTGTTAGAGATGTTCGCCATTATTCGTCACATAGCTTTCGGCAAGGGGGGGCATCATGGGCCTTGCAGTGTGGAGTCCCTTCAGAACTCATCAAATTGCTAGGAGATTGGAAAAGTGACTCCTTCCGAAAGTACCTTCACCCATCCCTTCCCCTTCGTCTCCAAACCATCAGTTTGTTAGCTTCAAAGTTGCCTACCTCCTAACTTCCCCCTACATATACACAAGTATCTTGGGAATTGGGGACTTTAGTCATGTAGTTTAGTAGTTGTAGTTTACGTTACATTGTTTTAGCCAGTGCCAGCAGCTTATGTACTTACATGAAATTCCGTCTTGTTGTATTTGCATTTACATATATTGGCAAAACGTGTAACCTTAGTTTTGTATTAGTTTTATGAGTAGATGAATTAAACTACCCCTACTGATCCAAGATACTTGTGCGCCAGTGTGTTCTTCATTTGATGATCCTCCTCAGTTTACTTATGCCTAGCTCCACCTCCTGGCGTACTCAGGATTTGAGGCTTTATAGTTAATGTTTAACCTGTTCAAATTCTGGGGAAGCTTCTTATGCTTATTAGGATCACCAAGTGGAGAAGGTCACATTAGCATCTTAAAGAACAGTTTAGCACCTTTTCCAGCAACCAATCATGTTTACTATTTTTAAAGGTCAACTTTGCATCAAGCAAAGCAGCCAATCATTTCTTTGGCATAAAGGGCACATTTCCCTAAAATAATATTTCCAGTCTATTTAAGCGGGCAATTCAAACTACAATCAGCAACCAGCAGAGCAAGCAGCAGCAGCAGCAACTACCGCCATAGCAGCTATTACATTGGCCAAGCATTTGAAGACTATTTACAAACGAGATATTTTACCTGTTAAAGGTAACATAAAAAACATCACAAATGATTTTGGTTTAGGTATTTTGTGATAAATTACACTAAAACATTTATACATGTAAATACAACATCAAGTTTCTGAATCTATAGACTCTGGTACGTATTTCTTACTTCAAAATTTTGTTTGAAGATTAAGACTTTGGCAGGTATTTCTCATCTACATTTATTTTTATATTGTTGTGAATAGAAATACTACTGTTATTGTTGGCTGATGTCTAAACAGTATATTACAATACCATATTACAATATGGTGGCCGATGGACGTTGTAATCACCTTGACATTATAAGACTTTCTTACGATTTATAGTTAAGATATTCACTTGATCGCGATTGCGGAAATTCGTGTAATCTTCCTGATTGATAAGTTGATTTCATCGTAATTCAGGTGATGTGTGTAATAATGCAGTTTGAGCGAGCTTTGCCGAGGTAAAATTTAACAAGTTTAACCAGACTTATCAAAGGTGATCAACTTACTGACAAAGGACAGTGACTCCCTCATAATTAATAAATTACTCCACAATCTATGAGCGAATGTGTGGATTGATAGTATTAGCACTCATTGAAAGCTGTATGTAACATACCAATTTGTGTCAATACTTCTCCGATTTCTGTCGTAATAACAATTGGTGTCCTTAACAGAGGTCGATCGGCATTTACTCGATACATCGAACTGTAACTTAATCCTTATATTATTAGAAATATCGGGCTATTTCTCTAACCTAGTCCATCTGTCTGAAACCATTTAAAAACGAGATATTATAGCTTTAAAAAGCAAAATAAAACCATCATGTACGTGTTTTGGTTTTATTATTTTCTATACAATGACAAACCAACATCTTCCTTCAAAATCCTAAATGCAGACTTTCGCACGTAATTAATTCTCTCTTCAAAATTTCGCGAGGACTTTTCACTTAAAAAAGTTTTCGACTTCTCTCGTCCAAATGTCCGACGTCTCTATTCCAAAAATGTCCAACTTCTCTCTTCCAAAAGTTCTAACTTCTCTCATCAAAAATTTCCGACTTCTCTCTTCAAAAAATTTCAAACTTCTCTCTTCCAAAAATTTCCGACTTCTCTCTTCAAAAAATGTCCGACTTCTCGGTTCAAAATTCGCAAGGACTTCTCACTTCAACATTTGGCGAGGACTCTCACTTCAAAATTTCCCGAGGAATTTTCACTTCATAATTGTGTTGCTAAATGTAGACCTATCTACTAATTTCCAACTTCAAATTTAGCCATCCCATAATCCTTTTACCACGTGAAACTGAGACAAGATGGTGGCCTATGTACATTATAATCATTGTGACACGGTAGGACTGTCTTACGATTTAAAGCTGAAGCCTGTCGCACACGAGAGAAATTAGTTGAGCAAAATTTCATTCGAGGCTGTTTGCTCAGCTAATTTACTCTCGTGTGCGATCGATTTTTCGTGAGTTTTTGTCCTCGCGAGGCGTTGAGCAAAATATCCAACCTGTTTGATATTTTTTGCCTCTCGAGGCAAATTCCTCACAGTGTGCGCCAGAGAAAGCCATTTTCCTCATGTCTATTTGACTAAAACGCGCGTGTTGAGATCACATGACAGTGCAAAATGACTACCTGCAGCCTGGCTCGTACCATTGAAAATGCAGTCGCTTGCGGTTCGATACACGGCGAAAAAGATAGATTGACCTATCTTTCTGATGCGTACAGCAGCCTTCGCCGGTGTATCGAACCACAAGCGACTGCGTATTCAATGCTACGGGTCAGGATTTGGGTGGTCATTTTGCACTGGCATGTGATCTCAACACACGCGCTTTAGTCCAAAAGACGTGAGGAAAATGACTTTCTCTGGCATACACCATGAGGAATTTGCCTTACGAGGGTAAACTAGCTGAGCATACAGCATCGAATGAAATTTTGCTCAGCTAATTTTTCTCGTGTAGGGCAGGTTCAAGTTGATTTCATCGTAATCAGCTGATGTGTGCAATAATGCAGCTGGTGCGAACTTACTGAGGTAACCAGAGCTTCCGCTACGATTTTCAAACCTACGTAAGGCTGTACTCAAATGTTTTTTTATCTGCGTAAAATGTATTAAAACCGCTACAACTACATGTATGTAGCTATTATTAGCTATAAATTGTCTGTCCACGGTATTTTATTCATGTACATTCCTCACCCTGTCTACTACTTCCAACGATGTTTTTGCAACATGACTCCTATCATCGCTGCTCTTAAGTCAAATTCGCCAATGTTGGCCTTTCAAAGTTGGAAACAAAATTTGCATACTTCCGCAAAAGTTCGCTGAGTGTCAAGGTCGATAGATATACTATCAGTTACTCGAATTAAGTCTCCCCACTGTGTTTTAGTACGTTAAAATGTTCCGGCATCAAACTTTGGATGTTAAGTTCGTTCAAATTTCCCAGACTTTCATTTGGTAGACACAACTAAAACACTACTAAGCCACAAACACTAAAAATTGCCGTATGAAGTAATTTCAGTGTTAGTTCCGATTGTGCAAAGTCGAGATGATTAAATCATGATTAAATCTAGTGAACATTTCTAAAAAAATCCAGAATGTTTCCGGATTGAAATGAACTCGTCTGCCTGTTTATGTTTTGACCAAGACAGTGTAGTGGAAGACCAGTTCCACTGCAAATGGCTTGACAGTGATGCCTACTCGTGTCTGATCCGCAAAACAGAACGGATTGCGTTGAACTTTCTAGCACCAGGCTCTCGTTGGCCACGAGTAAATTGCTTTGCAGAGAATTGTCGTGAAGGAAAGCCATTGGGTGTGGGAATGAACACAAATAGAAAACCAATACTATCACTATCACACTCAGATCTGCATATTACGCATTTGACAAAAACTTCCTTTCGTTGTCGATGTTATATAACACAATACTTTTTCTTTTGACTCTGTGCAAGCCCCCACCTTTGTAACCACAAGTGCTACACCCCTTCATATTTAGTAGGATGGGGAGACCTTATGAAGCGACATCATAAACCTCATTAAATATGCACATATCTAATTCTGGGAAGCCAATAGAGTTAGAGGTCTGATTTTTGTATATGGGGATAAGTATGGGATACAATTTTTGGACAAAATGTCACGTGACCTCGATGACCTTTGACCTCAAATATACATATTTGTCCATAACTCAGTAAGCACAAGTGCTACATCCATCATATTTGGCATGATGGTAGACCATATGGTGCCATATCCGGTACCTCATTAAATATGCACGTATCTGATTTTTAGCAGGCCAACAGAGTTAGAGGTCTGATTTTTGGTATACAGCGATAACTATGGAATATAATTTTTTTTAAAAAATTTGTCGTGACCTTGATGACCTTCGACCTCAAATGTGCATATTAGTCCCTGTTCAGTAACCAACAGTGCTATACCCCTTGACCTCAAATATACGTATATACCTAAAACTGAGGTAACGATTAGTACAAAAACCTTCATCTTTTGTATAATAGTAGATCTCAGGGTGAGATCTCAGGGTGAAAAATCATATGTCTCATCAACTATGCGAGCTGCTCGGCCCCTACAACGCTGCTTGCAGCTTTATTCCTCTTCTTCTTGTTCTTCTTCTGCCATTTATTTGCTCACCTGGATCTCTTAAACGGCTGAATGAAAACTTCCCAATTTTTCAGGGCTAATATAGTGCAAACTAGTACTCGTCCACCTGACCCTTGAAATTTTGATTGGTCACGTGTCCTGGCGGCCATATTGGATTTTCCAAACAACCTAAAGATGGCTTCTCCGGAAGACCTATGGGTCTAGTCGATTTCAATTTTTTGTATAGACCTAAGGTCTTACCAATTTGCAAAGAAAATCGCCTACGGTCGCGTGACCTTCGCCGCCATATTGGATTTTCTAAAATACTCATTTAATCTTTAAAAATCTTCTTCTCTAGAACTAAAACACCGATTAAGCTGAAATTTCACTCATGTCATCCTTAGAGCGATCCCTTTCAAGTTTGCAAATACCATTTCGATCGGTCACGTGGTTCGGCCGCCATATTTGATTTTGTGAAATAACAATTTTTACCCCTTGACTACCTATGGCGCCGGATATTTCCAGCGCCATATTGAATTACCATATACCTTGAGTGCCGGAAATATCCGGCACAGTTAAATAGGCGTATTTGTTTCGTTTTTGTCGCTAAAAATCCGTAATTTCGGCACCGGCACGCAGCGCACTTAGATTGATGTATTCCGATCTGGCCAGAATGTGATTGCGCCCCCGTACGTCCGAGTATGGCCAAAATCCGGAAGCAAATGTCGTGACCCTTGACCTCGACCCTGAAAGGTCAGGCTGATCACTGAAGCGTCGCACTGATTATTTACAGTTTTCAGAAGTACAGACAATCGCGAAGATGTTTATGGTTTTTTTTTAATGATATGAAATGTTTATTTATTGAAAACAAATGATTTATATGTAAGTATGTTCTATTAACAGCAATATTCGTGAATGAAACTAGAGGAAATACATTTTTTTACTATAAGCCAGTGAAATTTTATAGCAGCCATATTATCAATATGACTGGTCACATGACTGGTCATGTGTTTGGTCATGTGATATGTTGTTCCCTAAAATGTATTTTTAAATATTGTGAAATATTTTTTGATAAATCATAACCATTTTAGATGCATGTTTCTGCAAGGAAGACATAAAGCAGGTGTTTACAAATATAAAATGTGTTGATTTTCAAATACAGAATCATGTCAGATGCTGATGTTTGTGGTTCATTTACTCTGCCTTTTGTGAGAAAAATCTTAAATAGGAACATCTATAAATAAAGTAAAGGGTAGTTATTATTACATATATGTTAAGACAATGCCATGAAAATTGCAACTGTATTCAAATTTGCATCATTTTATGGATTCAAAACACATCCTGATGCTTCAAATACATGTATTCATATTCTTTGCCAACTCTGGTCACATGACGTGTCATATGATCAGTCACGTGACCTGGAAATACAAAATTATGTAGGAAAAAGTGGGAAATTTCATGCTGATTCAGAAAATATATGGTTTATGGTACTTACTTAATTTTTACTTAAGCAGTGTTCATGCAATGACCACACCCCAGATTTTATCAATATTTACATAAGGGGCCTGGTATATAGGAATACATTGGCCTTGGTAGTCAAGGGTTAATCGTTCAAAATCTTCTTCTCCAGAACCAGTACACCGGTTTAACTTAAATTTTACATATATCATCTAAAGTGTGATATCTTTCAAATTTGCAAAGGGCGTTTTGATCGGTCACGTTGTTTGGCCGCCATATTGTATTTTGCAAAAATCGTAATTTCATCTTTAAAAATCGTCTTCTACAGAACCAACACATCGAACGACTGAAATTTTACATGTATCATCTATAGTGTTATCTTTTTCAAGTTTGTGAAAGGCATTTGGATAGGTCACATGGATTTGCCGCCATATTGAATTTTGTAAAAATCGTAGTTTACTCTTAAAAAATCTTCTACTCCACAACAAATACAGAGGTTCAATTGAAATTTTATGTATATCATCTAAAGTTTTTAAGTTTGCAAAAGGCGTTCTGATCGGTCATATGGTTTGGCTACCATATTTGATTTTGCGAAACTCGTATTTCAATCTTTAAAATATTCTCCTCCAGAACCATTACACAGATTGAACTTAAATTTTACACTCATCATCGGCAGTGGTGGTTCTCTTTAATTGTCGAAAGGCGTTTGGGTCGGTCAGGAGGTTTGTTCGCGGTATTGGATATAGCGAAAATCGTAATTTAATCATTAAAAATCTTCTTCTCAAAAACCAACAAACAGATTCAACTGACATTTTACTCATATCTTTCTTAGTGCGAGAACTTTCAAGTTTGCGAAAAGCATTTGGATCAGTCAAGTCGCCCCAATGTTCATAAGGCTGCAGCTTAAAACCTCGTCAGTCAGAAGATCGATCAATGACCGATTTGTTGATAAAATGCTTAGACACCGTGTTACCATACATCACACAGGTTATCAATCGTTCCCTTGCATCGGGCACATTCCCTACTAGTTTTAAACTACTCTTGTTAAACCACTGCTGAAGAAACAATCTCTTGACCCAAATTAACTAAAAAACTACCGACCTGTCTCAAACCTTTCTTTTTTGTCTAAAATACTTGAAAGAATTATTCTATCACAATTAGTGTTCATCTTACTTCACACAACCTTAGGAATCCTCTTCGGTCAGCATACAAACCACACCACAGTACTGAAACTGCTCTATTGAAAATAGTCAATGACATTCTGACCTCCTTGGAATCTGGCAAAATTACCATTCTTACTCTCTTATATCTATCTGGTGCATTCGGTACTGTCGATCATGGCATCCTCCGCATCCTCCTCCACCGTCTTGAACATACTTTTTGGCATCTCCGGAACTGCTCTATCCTGGTTTCAATCTTACCTCTCAGGCAGAACTCAAACTGTAACTATCAATGGCATACGATCAACAACATCATCTATCTCTTTTGGTGTCCCGCAAGGCTCAGTTCTTGGACCCGTCCTATTTGTTTTGTACACTGACCGTCTTTTTAGCCTCGTCAGAAAAAACTCATTAAATCACCACGCCTTTGCCGATGACAATCAATTATACAAGGAAACCACAATCGATCAAATAAAATTAACTGTTGAATCTGTGCAAAGTTGTATCACTACCATCAAGCAGTGGATGACAACAAATAAAACCCAGTTGAATGACAGTAAAACAGAGGCAATACTTATATCTTCACCCAGACAAGCCGCAAAATCACCTCTCCCTTCATCCATAATTCTGGGCGATTTTGATATAATTTCCAGTGTCAAAAACTTAGGAGTCACACTCGACTCTAACATGAATATGTGTGAACATGTGCAGAATATTTGCAAAGCTGCATACATTCAAATTAGACAAATTAGCTCTATCGTCACTTTCTCTCCGTACAGGCTACTCAAACGTTGGTCTCTGCACTTGTTCTGTCTCGTTTAGATTATTGCAATTGTCTCCTTTCTGGTTGCCCTAAACAGGTTACAGACAAGTTGCAAAGAGTGCAAAATGCTGCCGTTCGTCTCGTCTGTAATGCTAAAAAGTATGATCATGTTCAACCCCTTTTGCAAAAATTACTCTGGCTGCCTATTAGTTCTCGTATCCATTACAAAGTTGTATCTACTTGCTCCAATTCACTTACGGGCACAGGACCGCAATATCTCTCTGAAGTTCTACAAAAATACATTCCAAAAAGACTAATCCGCTCTTCCTCAGATTCTCGACTTCTCAGTATTCCAAGAGTTTCCAGAGTTTTTGGCGAGATATCTTTCTCTTACATTGGCCCTGCATTATGGAACAAACTTCCTTATGACCTTTGCAACTCCAACTCTACCCTTTCCTTCCGACGTTGTCTCAAGACTTTTCTCTTTAAAAAGTAGTTTAACCTTTTTCGTTTAATAGTCTACAGTCCCGGTGGTTCAACATTTCCTCTGTTATATTGCATTGTCACTACTACGCCTAGAGCTCTTTTCAGAGATTAGGCGCATTACAAATGCACTTTAATTGTACACTTGAAAGACAAAGAGGGCACAACAGACTGCAATGCCCGCTGTCAAATTCAGCTAGCAGTCACACGAACCCTAATCATTTCCTCTGTTATATTGCATTGTCACTACTACGCCTAGAGCTCTTTTCAGAGATTAGGCGCATTACAAATGCACTTTAAATTGTACACTTGAAAGACAAAGAGGGCACAACAGACTGCAATGCCCGCTGTCAAATTCAGCTAGCAGTCACACGAACCCTAATCTCGGCCCTTTGTGTAAGGCAACCTCGGCAACCAGCTTTTGTACGCCAGGATGACCTTGTCAAGTATACTACCACGGAAGTACTTAGAGGAGTGTGCCACTAGCTTTCAGGGGTAGCCAACTGGTGTGATTGACTGAATATTAAAGAGCGGGACAAGGTCCTGCCAGGGCACAATTACTGGGGTCTACGCACAGCTGATACGTGAGAGTCAAGGATCATAAATGAAGCTATTCAGGTGATTTTATATGTAGGTGTCTGAATGCACGCTCTTTTGTTCATCACGAGTACAACAGAAAGATACATATCATGACATTGCAAGGTGTGGTGATTTGTTTATGTTTCTCTATCTGACATGCATGGAGTGGCCCTGGTGTGTTGTGTAACTGAGAGCATGTAGCTGATTAAAAATGTAAACAAGACCACAACAAGCCCACCTGTTAATGCCGTAAAAATCGCTGATACACATCGATTAAAACAACACCTTGTTTAATGAAGTTCTGCGGCTTGATCGAATTTCACTGTAAATGCTTTGTGCCATTGCTAGCCGGTCTGTGAAATCGCCGAAATTTACCCGATATATTCATCAGCGATTTTGGGACTCTAATATCGATACTAGACGATACTAAATTGACTTGCCTTGTGCCTCGGTACGCCGGATCTGTGAAATCGCCGATATTTACTCGGCGTTTATCGGCAATTTGGGGACTCTAATATCGATAGTAGACGATACTAGAATGACTTACCCTGTGCCTCGGCACGCAAGGTCTGTGAAATCGCCAATATTTACAAGATATTTATCAACTATTTGGTGACTCTATACTAGATGATACTAGATTCTGTCAAATCGCTGGTAAATATCTGATATATATCGGAGATATCACCACCTTGCAGGTTTTCCCAAACCCGACTTCCAAGGACTGCCTCTAACTTCAATACTAAGCGATACTAGATTCTGTCAAATCGCGGGTAAATATGCGATATATATCAGAGATTTCACTACCGTACTGTTCTGGTCAAACCCGACTTCAAAGGACTGAGTCTAACTTTAATACTAGGCGATACTAGATTTTGTCAAATCGCGGGTAAATATCCCATGTATATATATCAGAGTTTTCACCACCTTACATGTTTTTCACAAATCCGACTTCCAAGGACTGACTCTAACTTCGATACTAAGCGATACTATATTTTGTCAAATAGCGGGTAAATATCCAATATATATTTGGAGACTTCACCACCTTACTGTTCACGTCAAACCCGACTTCAAAGGACGGACTCTAACTTCGATACTAGGCGATACTAGATTCTGTCAAAATCGCGGGTAAATTTAATCTTTAAAAATCTTCTTCTCCGGAACTAACACACACCGATTGAGCTGGAATTTTATTCATGTCATCCCTAGAGTGATTTCTTTCAAGTTTCAAACAAACATATGGAGTCACGTGATTTGTCCGCGATGAGTAAAATTTCAGCATAATTGTTGTTTCAGTTGTGGAGAAGAAGATTTTTAAAGATTAAATTGGTATTTTTCGAAAATCCAATATGGCGGCAAAATCACGTGACCAATCCAAAATACCAATTTAATCTTTAAAAATCTACTTCTCCAGAACAAAAGAAAAAACAATTAAGCTGAAATTTTACTCATGTCATCCTTAGAGTGCTCTTTTCAAGTTTGTAAACGCCATTTGGATCGGTCACATGATTTGGCCGCAATATTGGATTTTTGAAAAATACCGATTTAATCTTCAAAAATCTTCTACTCCTGAAGTAATACACCGATTTAGCTGAAATTTTACTCCTGTCATCCTTGGAGTGATTGTTTTTGAATTCTGTAAACAACATTTGTATCAGTCACGTGATTTGGGTGCCATCTTTGATTTAAAAAATACTAATTTAATCTTTAAAAATCTTCTTCTCTAGAACCAACACACCTATTTAACTGCAATTTTACTCATGGCATCCCTAGACTGATCTCTTTCAAGTTTGCAAACGACATTTGGATCGGTCACGTGATATGGCCGCCATATTGGATTTTGTGAAAATCGCAATTTAATCTTTCAAACCTTCTTCTCCGGAAACAAAACACCAATTGAACTGAAACTTTACTCATGTCATCCCTAGTGTATGCCCTTTTAAGTTTGTGCAGTCACATGGTTTGGCCGCAATATTATATTTTGAGAAAATCGCTATATAATCTTTAAAAATCTTCTTTTCCAGAACCTGAACACCACTTAAACTAAAATTTTACTCCTGTCATATTTAGTGTGAGCTCTTTCAAGTTTTCAAAAGGTAATAGGATTGGTCACGTGGTCTAGCCGCCAAATTGGATTTTTCAAAAATCGCAATTTAATATTTAATATTTTTCCTCTGAAACCAAAACACTGATTAAAGTGAAATTTTACTCGTATCATCCATTGTGTTGGCTGTTTCTTGTTAGTGACAGGCATTTGGATTCGTCGAGTTGTTTGGCCGCCATATTGGATTTTGCGTGAAAGAAACAATTACCAGTGAAACCTACATTAATTATGAGATGATGTTCAAAATCCTTCTTTACAAGATCTAAAAGACTTTTCCAAGCTCAAAGTAAGCACATAATATCACAGTACAAGAACTTAAAACCATGTTAACCGCTTTGGCCCCGCCGACGCTGCTTGCAGCTTTAATTCTTTCTGCTCTTAAATGTTATTTGGTAGTGATTCATTTAAAGTACAAAGTTCATCTAATTCCTAAAGCATTTATGAACCAGATTTGAACTAAATGTGCTCACATGTTGATATCCAGTGAACAGACTAGAAACTTTTAGCATTTACTCAACAGACCCCTAAATGGAAGGAATGACGTGTTATATGAATAACTTGTACAGATTTTTAGTTTGACAAAATTACAAACTTAGTTATCATGCATTGAAATTGACTGCTGATGACTCGACATGTATTGACATTTATCAGACGCTACTGGACGCATGAAATAATACAGTATGACACGAATTACTGCATACTTTTTGACTGTTATGAAGTTTGTAAAACAATTGTACCTTTGACCTGTCCCAAACGACGACGAGCAAAACAATTGTACCTTTGACCTGTCTCAAACGACGACGAGCAAGGAGATGTTACGCAACATTTGCAGACCTCAGATTAATCACTAACCAAAACACAAAAACAAATAAGACAGACGTTGTATATTCTGATAGCAGTTCAATTGAGCACAAAACGCAGAGTGGAAGACGGACTCCTGATAAGACTATACGTGTATACGGTCTACTGCCAGAGTAACTATCTCTGACGAGGATTATTGTATAATGTTTTTCAATATTCTTGTCAATAAACCCAATCACAGACTAATAGAGAGACAGACTTGCAACAGGTATTGTTCAAGGCGTGAAGCGTGAGTTACGTAATCAATCCATGTTCGCGTCGCCTCAGGTTGCTCTCGCCTCTCTTTTCCGAAGAGTGCCGACCATGCACAATTCGGTAATTTTCGGATTTTCGCCTATTGTTAAGCGAACATATGTTCGGCAAAGTTTATATTGTTGTTGTCGTGTGGTGCTGAGCGGAATGGCATGCTGGCGAAAACGGGAAAGTTTTGAGCTTCAGGAAAGTGTGTTTTACCGTTTTCAAATTCCTCTCATTTTTTATAAATATATAATGAGTGTGATTGAACCAAATTTGAAATCTTTTATCGATACTGTCTGGTTTTACTCAATGGTTTACGGTCAGTCGTCTTTTACTCGTTCGTCACAGGAAGGACATGTTAATGAAACTGCTGGCGTGTTATGTTTTGATTGGCATGAAGCAGTGTTTCTGCCCTGAAAGCTCACAGAGTAGCTATGGCTGCTACGCGACTGGCAGCACGATGCCATCTCGTCGTATTTTTCGCATAATCTCGTGCAATTATCAACCACAAACAAAGTCTCTAAAAAGTTTAACACCTTTGAAGCTCATTTTAATACAGAAAAGGCCATAGTCTACCCAGGCGACCATGGAACAAAAGGCATGCCGCGTTGCAAGTCTGTTTCTTTATTTGTCTGTGACCCAATAAGAACAATCAGATATCTTTTATATCATTATATGTAGCAGAATTTATCAACTTTCGCACAGTACTGTCAGAGTTAAAGGTCTGGTGAAATGCCAATGTTGCAAAATCACAGAAATACAGTTGATGGTCTATAAAACAGTTACATTCATTTTTTTTTCGTTTAGCGCGCGTGATTATGAAATATGGCAAAAGAAAAAATGCAATGTGGGCGTGTCCCCCGAGCCTCTCTAGTCGACTTTTTTTGGCTTTCCGAAGTTTGCCCGACGCCGTATCTCATAACGGAAAGTAACGTATTTCACACCTCCGTAGGCTCCCTACGGAGGTAACTTCTAGGGTTTCCGCTTACATGATCAGGACAGTGTCCTCCTTCACTATGGGAGAACGTTGTTCTTTTGGTGGCTGTGACGAGCGGCAAGAACATGAACGGCTCAACTGTAAACTTTTTCAAGTTCCCGTCAAGTGTTGAGTGTTTGAACCATAATGTGCTTGTCTCTGCTGGTTCGTACGATCGGCCACGGTCCCTCGGCTGAGCCTGCCTCGCTACTCGCTACACAGAAGGTTGGGACGTACGCAATGCAAATCAACAGCATGAACACCAACACTGAACGTTGTGACTGCCATTAAAATGCACTTGTCTACAACACGGAACGTCGGGATCGCAATGCAAATCAACAGTTAAAACGTAAATGGGACCGTGATTAAAATGCACTACAACCACATACGGAAGGTTGGGACCACGATGCAAATCAGCTGCATGAACAGCAACACTGAATGTTGAGACTACCATTAAAACGAACAATAACACGGAACGCAGAGATCGCGATACAAATCGTGGAGGTAGAGTCCTCCATGATACAAATCGACAGCAACACGGAACGCGTCGTGGGACGGCAATTAAATTGAAGAACAACGGGGAATACCGGACCACAAGGACCGCGATGCAAATCGACATCAACATGGAATGTTGAAGACCGTGATTAAAATGCATGACACAGAACATCTAGACCGCAATGTAAAACAACTGCAACACTGAACCTTGTTGCCTCGATTAAAATGCGTATGTCTGCTATGTATAGCAAAAGTTTCAATTCTCGCGAGCGAGCGTTCCTATGCCCGCTGTACACTAGACAAAATGACGTCAAATTTATCGCGAGGGCTCGATTGCGTGTGTCTTAGTTTCATTTCTCGCGAGAGCCATTTATGCATGCTGTACACCACTAGTCTCGCCAGACTTGGCTCGATTGCAAATACGTACGACAGAAAGAACACAATAATATACGGAAGTAGAGACAGTTTTTGCGAATCGCCGAGAAAAAGCGCAGATTAAACAAAAGACTAAAAAACCACGTTTTTTCTTTATTTACCATATTTTTTAAACAAAAATCAGTTTCGCCACTGTGGCGAATTAGGATCGATTTTTTTCGCCACTTCGGATTTCGATTCGCATGGCGAACGTGGCAAATGGGCAGCGCGAACAGTGTTTTGTTAGCCGATACCAGGCACAGATAAGGCTGCGTTGGACCGCTATTCGATATAAATGAACACACCTGTGACGTCACAGACGGCCAACCATTATCCCCGCTATGGGCGTGACCTGAGTGTCGCAAAATGACGCCATGAAAGCCGCGCGTAGAAATATCAAAATAATTAACACTTGCGCGTACTTTTAGGTTGCAATTCTTTTGCCAGTGTAATAGTATTGGCCCCTGGAAGATATTCAGTCACACGAACGGGACCATTTCACCAGACTTAAATCACTAATTATAAAACTTTATTTAATATGTAAATGAGCTTATTATTAACTTGACACGCCCAATGCTTCTCAGTACAATTAAATATTATCAGATCAATATCTGTAGCAAGTTTCATCAAATGTAATGCTGTAATTTTGGAGTAATATCACTAATTACAAAGTTCATTAAATATGCAAATGAAGCCTTAATTAACTCCACACAACTAAATGCTTTACACCACGGATTAGTATCTGCAGCAGATTTCATCAAATTTGGTGCAGTGATTTCGGAGTTATATGACTAATAAAAAACTTCATAAAATATGCAAATGAGCTATTTTTAACTTGTCACTGCCAAATGCTTGTCAGTAAAATTAGATATTTATCATATCAATATCTGTACAAGATTTCACGGACTTGTAAGACGTAATTTAAGAGTTATATACCTAATTACAAAGTTCATTAAATATGCAAATGAACCCTTCGTTAACTTCACACTACTAAGCGCTTTACAACACAGTTAGATATCAGTCAGATCAGTATCTGCAGCAGAATTCATCAAATCGGTGCAGTTATATCAGAGTTATATGACTCATTATAAAACTTCATGAAATATGCAGATGAGCTTTTTAATAACTTCACACTCCTCAATACTGCCAAGTATAATTAGATATATATCAGATCAATATTTGTTGCACGTATCATCAAGTTTGGTTCAGGAATTTCAGAGTTATGTCACTAATAACAAAATATCATTAACTATGCCAATGAGCAGATAATAGACATGACACTCACAGTATCATCATTATGTTCTGAGATTGTCATCTGTGAAAAGTTTCATGAAATTTTGTGCAGTATTTCTTGATATATATCTATACTGTCATTACCGTCTCCATAGGGAAACCATTGTACGAAAAAAATGATATTGCATAACTTCATTAATATGCAAGCAACACTAACCAAAATCTAATCAGTTCTTGCAAGTAGCATATGGTACCTGTGTACCAAATCTGACTTGAATCTGTTCAGGCGTTTTTGAGTTACCGTGTAAACAGACAGATAGACAGACACACACACACACACACACACTAATACACACACACGGACAGACAGACATCGCTATGACATTAGCCTACGTGTGAACAGGTGAGCTAAAAAGGAGAAATACACAATTAAAGCACAGGGATAAACAAAAGAAAAATACAACATGGAATAAAACCGTGTGATTGAGTTACGTATAAGAAAACCTATCTCTCTTTGTTTAGTCTGTTTCTCTCTCCTTTGTCTCTGTTTCGCTTCCCCCTCTCTCTCTCTCTCTCTCTCTCTCTCTCTCTCTCTCTCTCTCTTCTCTCTCTCTCTCTCTCTCTCTCTCCTCTACCTCTCTCTACCTCTCTCTGCTTCTCTACCTCTCTCTCTTTAATAGAAACAATGTGTAGGACAACAATTTTGTTTTTATGGGAAATTCTAATGTACGATATCAAAGCTAAAGCAGATATTGAGTTAAACTCTTTCTGCCCGTCAATGTTATTTGGTAGTGACTCTGTAGAAGAATAAAGTTCACCTCATATAATATTTGAGGCGTTTATTAAAAATTTGAAGTATATAATACAAAGACAGGAATGTACTACAAAAAAGACATGCATTATAATACCATGATTGACTTTTGTTTCAGAAAAATATACATTTCAATCTCTCTCTCTCTCTCTCTCTCTCTCTCTCTCTCTCTCTCTCTCTCTCTCTCTCTCTCTGTATATATATATATATATATATATATATATATATAATATATATATATATATTATCTGTCTATCTCTCTCTATTTAATAGTCGGTAAGTTTACAAAAAGCAGAAAGTTCATTTACTTTACCGGCAGTTTCAGAGGGCTCTGACAAACTCACTTCACTTTACGGGAAATTCTCATGTGTTTCGTCCTAAAAACTAATTTTAACTTAAAAGTTAAACTGTAAAGTTAAACTCTCTCTGACCTTCGATTTCATTTTGCAGTGACTTCGTAAAAGAACAAAGTTCACCTCATATTTTAGGTATTTATTAAAAATTGATATGCTTAATACAAGACAAGCATACACGACTGAAAAAGGCATGAATTAAAAAAGTATGATTTCTGCCTGCCTCCTCTCTCACCCCCCCCCTCTCTCTCTCTCTCTCCTCTCTCTCTCTCTCTCTCTCTCTCTCTATCTAACAGTGGGTAAGTATACAAAACAGTAGAGTTTTTATCTATTTTACCAGCCGTTTCCTTTGGCAGAGAAATACTCATTTTAAAATACTAACGTGTAGTAAAAAAAAATATTAATGGAAAATTCTATTGTTACGTCATCAAAGCTAAAGTAGATATAAAATATAACTGTGAGTGTCCTTCAATAATATTTGGTAGTGACTCTGCAAAAAAATAAAATTCAATTTATTTTTAAGGCATTTTTTTAAAAATTTGAAGTACATAATGCAAAGACAGGAATATATAGGACTGATAAAAACATACATTACAACAGTAAGGTTCACTTTTGTTACCACGAGACCATACCTTTCTCACTCTCTCTCTCTCTCTCTCTCTCTCTCTCTCTCTCTCTCTCTCTCTCTCTCTCTCTCTCTCTCTCTCTCTCTCTCTAACAGTGGGTAAGTATACAAAACAGTAGAGTTTTCATCTATTTTACGGCGTTTCCTTTGGCTGAGACAAACTCATTTTCAAATACTAACTTGCAGTAAAAAAAATTGTTAATGGAAAATTCTAAAGTTACGTCATCAAAGCTAAAGTAGATATGAAATATAACTGTGTCTGTCCTTCAATAATATTTTGTAGTGACTCTGCAAAAAAAGCAAAGTTCAACTTATTTTTAAGGCATTTTTTAAAAATTGAAGTACATAATACAAAGACAGGAATATAGGACTGATAAAAAACATACATTACAGCAGTAAGGTTCATTTTGTTTACCACGAGACCATACCTTTCTCACTCTCTCTCTCTCTCTCTCTCTCTCTCTCTCTCTCTCTCTGTCTCTCTGTCTCTCTCTCTCTCTCTCTAAAAGTCGGTAAGTTTGCCGGAAAGGAGAGTTTTTACCGGCAATTTTTGAATGCGGAGACAAACTCTTTTCAAAACACTAAATATGCAATAAAGAATATGATTTTTATGGGAAAATTTTGTTTCGTCATGAAAGCTGAGCTAGATAACAAGTTAAACTCATTTGCCTGTCAATGTTATTTGATAGTGGATTCTGTACAAGAAAAAAGTTCACCTCATATACATATATAATACATGATTGACTTTTGTTAAGAAACCATACATCTCTATCTCTCTCTCTCTCCCTCTCTCTCTCCCATTCTCTCTCTCTCTCTCTCTCTCTCTCTCTCTCTCTCTCTCTCTCTCTCTCTCTCTCTCTCTCTCTCTCTCTCCTCTCTCTCTCTCTCTTGACAGCCGGTAAGAATACCAAACAGTAAATTTTATTTATTTTTCCGACAGTTTTAGTAGGCTGAGACTCACTTCGAAATACTAATGTGTAGTAAAAAATTTCCTTTTAATGGGTAGATCTCATGTGGTTTCGTCATCAAAGCTATACAAAATATTATATAGGGCTCAGCCCTTGGTGTCGCGCCAGGGGTTAAGATTGGGCAATGTTATTTGTATTGATTCATGATAAACTATAATTGTTACTTCATAAACGTTTATATGAAAACTATGCCCAGTTTCCCTCTGATGAAAGCAGTTCACGTACTTACACGACGTCAAACCCTGCAGCAGGGCAGGTATAGATTTTCTGTAGCGTGTAAAAATTTTGGACAAAAATTGGCAATTTTTACAATGATAACAGCCTATGGCGTTAAACAAGGGACGTATTATGCAATAATTATCATTGCAATGGTAACCGCATTGCCACCTCCACTTGCAAGCTGAAAACTATAGCGTTCCGTCTAAAAACTTGCAATTTTTGAATCTAATTATTGACACAGGGGGCGCTCTTCTATAATTCAATCCCAGCATTCTTTGCGTATGCCCCCGTTCATATGCACGACAGTTTTCTCCGTTTATCTATATCAACGATACTTTGTATCAGCGACAAGGTGTATAATACATTTACTGGCTAATAAAGAGGTATATTTTATAAAAGGCATGTTATATCATAGTAATTTTTTTCGTATTTGTTTATTTACGAGTACTCAAAAAAAAAACATGGCGGCGCCCATCATGAGAAAGAAGGTACACTCCGGTTACTCGCATAGTATATTATGAATAAGCGCATGCGTAGTCAGTAAGCCGCTGGCGCGACTATAAAGTAAAACTCAGTGTGCCTTGCAATATCACCTCGTATTTGAGACATTTATTACAAATTTGAAAAACATAATACAAAGACATGCAGAGGACTGAAGAAAGTATGCATTACAACATTATGATTGACCTTTGTTTGACAAATCAAATATTCCAATCTCAATCTCTGTCTTTTCTCTGTCCGTCTGTCTGTCTGTCTGTCTGTCTGTCTGTCTCTGTCTCTGTCTGTTTATCTGTATGATTTCTGCCTCCTTCCTCTCTCTCACTTCTCTCACTTCTCTCTCTCTCTCTCTCTCTCTCTCTCTCTCTCTCTCTCTCTCTCTCTCTCTCTCTCTCAGTCGGTAACTTTACAAAAAATAGAGTTTTCATTTATTGTATCGGCTTTTTCAGAGGGCTCAGACAAACTCACTTTAAAATACTAATATGTGCTGAAAAATGATTTTATGTGAATACTCATGTGTTTCGACATCAAAGCTAAATTAAACTAAATGTGAAGTTGAACTCCCTCTGCCTTCGATGTTTCTTTTATAGTGACTTGCTAAAAGAACAAAAGTTAATCTTATATTTTAGGCATTTATTAAAATTTGATATGCCTAATACAAAGACAAAAATGCACGACTGAAAAAGCATGAATTAAAAAGCATGTTTGACTTTGTTTAAGAAACTGTACATTTCTCTCTCTGTCTCTCTGTCTCTGTCTCTCTATCCCTCTCTCTCTCTCTCTCTCTCTCTCTCTCTCTCTCTCTCTTCTCTCTCTAATAGAAGGTAACTATACCTAACAGTAGAGTTTTCATCGATTTTATCGCAGTTCTGTTTGCTGAGACATACTCATTGTAAATACTAATACATAGTCAAAAATTGTATTTGTTATGGAAAATTCCCATCTTACGTCATCAAAGCTTAAGCAGAAATGAAGTTAAACTCTTTCTGCCCTCAATGTTATTGGTAGTTACTCTGTAGAAGAACAAATTGAATCTCATATTTGCGGCATTTATTAAAAAAATTGATATCATAATACAAAGACAAAAATCACGACTGAAAAAAGCATGAATTACAAAGTATGATTGACTTTTGTTTAAGAAACGTACATTTCACTCTCTCTCTCTCCTCTCTCTCTCTCTCTCTCTCTCTCTCTCTCTCTCTCTCTCTCTCTCTCTCTCTCTCTCTCTCTCTCTCTAATAGAAGGTAACTATACCTAACAGTAGAGTTTCATCGATTTATCGGCAGTTACTGTTTGCTGAGACATACTCATTTGTAAATACTAATACATAGTAAAAAATTGTATTTGTATGGAAAATTCCCATCTTACGTCATCAAAGCTTAAGCAGAAATGAAGTTAAACTCTTTCTGCCCTTCAATGTTATTGGTAGTTACTCTGTAGAAGAACAAATTGAATCTCATATTTGCGGCATTTATTAAAAAATTGAAATTCATAATACAAAGAAAGGTATGTCCGACAGAAAAAAAAGCCTGCATTATAATAGTATGATTGACTTTTGTTTAAGAAACCGTACATTTCAACTCTCTCTCTCTCTCTCTCTCTCTCTCTCTCTCTCTCTCTCCTCTCTCTCTCTCTCTCTCTCTCTCTCTCTCTCTCTCTCTAATAGAAGGTAACTATACCTAACAGTAGAGTTTCATCGATTTATCGGCAGTTCTGTTTGCTGAGACATACTCATTTGTAAATACTAATACATAGTAAAAAATTGTATTTGTATGGAAAATTCCCATCTTACGTCATCAAAGCTTAAGCAGAAATGAAGTTAAACTCTTTCTGCCCTTCAATGTTATTGGTAGTTACTCTGTAGAAGAACAAATTGAATCTCATACTTGCGGCATTTATTAAAAAATTGAAATTCATAATACAAGAAATGTTATGTCCGACAGAAAAAAAGCCTGCATTATAATAGTATGATTGACTTTTGTTTAAGAAACCGTACTTTCAATCTCTCTCTCTCTCTCTCTCTCTCTCTCTCCTCTCTCTCTCTCTCTCTCTCTCTCTCTCTCTCTCTCTAATAGAAGGTAACTATACCTAACAGTAGAGTTTTCATCGATTTTATCGGCAGTTCTGTTTGCTGAGACATACTCATTGTAAATACTAATACATAGTCAAAAATTGTATTTGTTATGGAAACTTCCCATCTTACGTCATCAAAGCTAAGCAGAAATGAAGTTAAACTCTTTCTGCCCTTCAATGTTATTTGGTAGTGACTCTGTAGAAGAAAACAATGTTCATCTCATATTTGAGGCATTCATTAATATTTTGAATGTATATAATACAGAGACAGGAATATACGACTGAAAAAAAGCATGCATTACAAAAGTATTATGATTTTTGTTAAAGAAACCATACATTTCAATCTCCTTCTCTTCTCTCTCTCTCTCTTCTCTCTCTGTCTGTCTGTCTGTCTACCTCTGTCTCTGTCTCTCTGTCTCTATGTCTCTCTCTCTGTCTCTCTCTCTTTAATAGACGGTAATTTACCTATTGTAGAGTTTTCATCTACTTTATCGGCAGTTTCTGTTGGCTGAGACAAACTCACTTCTAAATACTAATATGTAGTAAAAAATTATTTGTATGGAAAATTCCCATCTTACGTCATCAAAGATAAACTAGATGTGATGTTAATCTCTGTCTGCCCTTCGATGTTATTTGTAGTGACTTTGTACAAAAACAAGTTCATCTCATAATTTAGGACTTTATTTAAATTTGATACACATAATAAAAAGACAAGAATCTAAGACTGATAAAAAGTAGTATATTAAAACTGTATGATTGACTTTTGTTTGTGATCTGTCTGTCTGTCTCTCTGTCTTCGCTCGCTCGCTCTCTCTCTCTCTCTCTCTCTCTCTCTCTCTCTCTCTCTCTCTTTCTCTCTCTCTCTGACTCTCTCTCTCTTTCTCTCTCTCTCTCTCTCTCTCTCTCTCTCTCTCTCTCTCTCTCTCTCTCTCTCTCTCTCTCTCACACACACACACACAACACACAGTCGGTAAGTTTACAAAAAGTATGGTTTTCATTTACTTTACCAGGCAGTTGTAGAGGGCTTTGACAAACTCACTTCAAAAAACTAATGTGTAGTAAAAATTTGTTTTTTATTGTAAACCTCATGTATTTCATCATCAAAGCTAAACTAGATGTTACGTTAAATTCTGTCTGCCCTTGATGTTATTTTGTACTGACCCTGTAGAAGAACAAATTTCACCTCATATTTGAGACATTTATTAAAACTTTAAAGTAGATAATACAAAGAGAGAAATGTGCGACATAAAAAAAACATTAATTACAACAATATGATTGACTTTTATGAAAGAAACCATACATTTCAATCTCTGTCTCTGTCTCTATCTGTCTGTCTGTCTGTCTGTCTGTGTACCTCTCTCTCTGTCTCTCTGTCTCTCTGTCTCTGCCTCTGTTCTCTCTGTCTCTCTTCCCCTCTCTGTCTCTCTCTTCTCTCTCTCTCTCTCTCTCTCTCTCTCTCTCTCTCTCTCTCTCTCTCTCTCTCTCTCCTCTCTCTCTCTCTCTCTCTCTCTCTCTCTCTCTCTCTCTCTCTCTCTCTCTCTCAATAGACGGTTAGTTTACCTTTTGATAGAGTTTTCATTTACTTACCGGCAGTTTCAGAGGGCTCTGACAAACTCACTTCAAAATACAAATTTGTAGTAAAAATTGTTTTTTATGTGAAATTCACATGTGTTTCGTCATCAAAGATAAACTAGATGTGACGCTAATCTCTGTCCGCCCTTCGATGTTATTTTGTAATGACTTTGTACAAGAACAAGCTCACCTCATATATTAGGACTTTTATTTAAATTTGATACACATAATAAAAAGACAAGAATCTAAGACTGATAAAAAGTAGTATTTAAAACTGTATGATTGACTTTTGTTTGTTTGTGCTGTCTGTCTGTCTGTCTGTCTGTCTCTCTGTCTTGTGCTCCTTCTCTCTCTCTCTCTCTCTCTCTCTCTCCCTCTCTCTCTCTCTCTCTCTCTCTCTCCTCTCTCTCTCTCTCTCTCTGTCTCTTAGTCTGTGAGTTTACAAAAAGTTTTCATTTATTGTATCGGCAGTTTCACAGGGCTCAGACAAACTCACTTAAAATACTAATGTGTGCTGAAAAACTTGATTTTATGTGACTTTTTCATGTGTTTCGACATCAAAGCAAAATTAAACTAATGTGAAGTTAAATCCCTTAGCCCTTCGATGTTCTTTTTTAGTGACTTTGTAAAAGCACAAGGTTCATCTAATATTTTAGGCATTATGCCTAATACAAAGATACAAGTCATCGTTGATGACACAGTCCCCGCTTGTCCATTTTGTTATAATCTTTGGTGTCTAGGTAGCTGTGGTCTAGGTCGCTGAGGAATGACATTGATGCAACGTGCATCAGGCCTGTGACTTGCATAATAAAGTAATCTGAGGAACGTTCAATAAATGACTCATCTCTGCCGGTAATGACCACTGAAGGAACTTTTGATTACATCACACATAACGATGCCCTCACTGCCTCTAGTGTCATGACGGCACATACTATACACATGGTTGGTGGAATTTTCGAATGCTATGGGATGGGTATGTTGTTGTAATCAGCCATCAGCCATTTCGGATCATATAATGAAACAATTTAATGTGCACAAGAATGCAGCCATAGTATTTTATCTTCGTATCACGTTTGAACAAAATCAGTCCATCGAGGGACAGTGACCTATGTTTATGTTTCAAAGACATAAAAAAATCACACCAAAATTGAAATCAAATGGCTGTCTATTGACCATATGGATCATAGCACAAAATTAGTAGACATGCATATGTATGCCATAGTACTTTATCTTGTACCAAGTCTCAACAACATTGGTTAAGGAATATTTGCATATGATTAAGCCTCAAAGACATGAAAAAATCCAAAAAAGACCATTGGGCAGAGATATTGGAAAAAATTTACAATCTGGCAGCCATATTGGAACATGTCACGAAGTAAATTGACATGTATGCCATAGTGCTTGATCTTTGTGCCAAGTTTGGACAAAATGGGTGTAATGACCTTTGAATTATGCTTCAAAGATGCAAAATTCCAACAAAATGGCAGTTCTGCAGCATTATTGGATCCTATCGCAAGGTTAATTGATACATGCATATGCATGCCATAGTACGTGCTTTGCCTTTGTGCCAAGTTTGAACAAAATCGGTTCAAGGATGTTTGAGTTATGGTTCACAGACATGAAAAAATCGCAAAAAAATGGCCACCTGTCAGCCATATTGGATCATTTCACAAAATAAATTGGTGTTCATATGAAGGGCATACTGTTTTGCTTTTGTGCCAAATTTGAACAGAATCGGTTCAAGAATGTCTGAGTTATGGTCCATAGACATGAAAAATCGCAACAAAATGGCCGCCTCACGCCCATATTGGATCGTATCGCAATATAATTTGACATGCATGTGTAGGCCATAGTGTTATGCCTTTGTGCCAAGTTTGAACAGAATCAGTTGAGGATGTTTGAGTTATGGTTCAAAGACACGAAAAATCGCAAACAAAATGGCCGCCTCGCGGCCATATTGGATCGTATCGCAAACTAATTTGACATGCACATGTAGGCCATAATGTTATGCCTTTGTGCCAAGTTTGAACAGAATCTGTTCAAGGATGTCTGAGTTATGGTCCAAAGACATGAAAAATCGCAACAAAATGGCCGCCTCGCGCCCATATTGGATTATATCGCTAAATTATTTGACATGGATATGAAAGCCATAGTGTTATGCCTTTGTGCCAAGTTTGAACATAATCTGCTCAAGGATGTCTGAGTTATGGTCCAAAGACATGAAAAATCGCAACAAAATGGCCGCCTCGCGGCCAAATTCGATCGTATCACAAAATAAATCGACGTGCATCTGTAGGTCATAGTGCTATGCCTTTGTGCCAAGTTTGAACGAAATTGGTTCAGCAGTGTCTGAGAAACTGTTGATGACGGACGGACGGACGGACGGACGGACGGACGGACGGACGGACGGACGCACAGACGGGACCCAATCTATAAGTCCCCGCCGGACTTCGTCCGCGGGGACTAAAAATACACGACTGAAAAAAGCATGAAGTAAAAAAGCATGTTTGACTTTGTTTAAGAAACTGTACATTGTCTCTTCTGTCGTCTTTCTCTCTCTGCCTCTCTGTCTCTCTCTCTCTCCCTCTCTCTCTCATTCTCTCTCTCTCAAAAAGATGGTAAGTTTACAATAAGTAGAGTTTTCATTAACTTTACCCACAGTTTCAGAGGGCTCAGACAAACTCACTTCAAAATACTGTGTAGTAAAAATTTAGTTGAAAATACGTTTTGTCATCGAAGCTAAAAAAGATGTGAAGTTAAACTCTATCTGCCCTTGATGTTATTTTGTAGTGACTTTGTACAAGAACAAAGTTCACCTCATATTTAAGCGTTTATTAAAATGTTATATACATAATAAAAATACAAGAATATAAGACTGAAAAAATCATTAATCACAACTGTATGATTGACTTTTGTTTAAGAAACTGTACATTTCACTCTCTCTCTCTCCTCTCTCTCTCTCTCTCTCTCTCTCTCTCTCTCTCTCTCTCTCTCTCTCTCTCTCTCTCTCTTCAATAGCTGTAACTATACCTAACAGTAGAGTTTTCATCGATTTTATCGGCCGTTCTTTTGCTGAGACAAACTCATTTGTAAATACTAATACATAGTTAAAAAATTGTATTATATATGTGAAATTCTCATGTATTTCGTCAGCAAAGCTGAAGTAGATATGAAGTTAAACTCTGTCTGCCTTTAAATGTTATATGGTAGGTATTTGGTTGTTCTGTAGAAAAACAAAGTTCACCTCATATTTGAGACATTTATTAAAAATTGTGAAATATATAATACAAAGACAGGAATGTCCGACTGATAAAAAGCATGAATTATAACAGTATGACTGACTTTTGTTTAAGAAACCATATAATTCAGTCTCCCTCTCATTCTGTCTCTCTGTCTCTCTGTCTCTGTCTCTCTGTGTCTGTCTGTCTGTCTGTCTGTCTGTCTGTCTGTCTGTCTGTCTGTCTCTTCTCTTATCTTCTCTTCTCTTCTCTTCTCTTCTCTTTTATAGACGGTAAGTAGAGTTTTCATTTACTATATCGGCAGTTTCAGAGGGCTCTTACAAACTCACTTTAAAATACTGTGTACTAAAAATTGATTTGTAAGGGAATTTCTCATGTGTTTCGTCATCAAGGCTAATTTAAACTAAATGTCAGGTTCAACTCCCTTTGCCCTTCGATATTATTTTGTAGTGACTTTATACAAGAACAGAGTTCATCTAATATTTTAGGCATTTATTAAAATTTGAAATGCTTAATACGAAGACAAAAATACACGAACGAAAAAAGCATGAATTATAAAGTATGTTTGACTTTGTTTAAGAAACTGTATATTTCTCTCTCTGTCTCTTGTCTGTCTGTCTGTCTGTCTGTCTGTCTTTCTCTGTCTTCTCTGTTTCTCTCTCTCTCTCTCTTTAATAGAAGGTAACTATACCTAACAGTAGAGTTTTCATCGATTTTATCGGCCGTCTCTGTTTGCTGAGACATACTCATTTGTAAATACTAATACATAGTAAAAAAATTGTATTTGTATGGAAAATTCCAAACTTACGTCATCAAAGCTTAAGCAGACATGAAGTTAAACTCTTTCTGCCCTTCAATGTTATTGTTAGTTACTCTGTGGGGGAACAAATTGAATTTCATATTTGCGGCATTAATTAAAAATTTGAAACTCATAATACAAAGAGAGGTATGTCCGACAGAAAAAAAGGCCTGCATTATTATAGTATGATTGACTTTTGTTTAAGAAACCGTTCATTTCAATCTCTCTCTCTGTCTCTCTCTCTCTCTGTCTCTCTGTCTGCCTGTCTCTCTCTCTCTCTCTCTCTCTCGTCTCTCTCTTCTCTCTCTCTCTCTCTCTCTCTCCTCTTTTATAGTTGGTAAGTTTAGAAAAAGAAGAGTTTTCATTTACTGTATCGGCAGTTTACGAGGGCTCTGACAAACTCGCTTTTAAATACTTCTGTGTACTAAAAATGTGATGTGTAAGGGAATTTCTCATGTGTTTTGTCATCAAGGCTAATTTAAACTAAATGTCAGGTTCAACTCCCTTTGCCCTTCGATATTATTTTGTAGTGACTTTATACAAGAACAGAGTTCATCTAACATTTTAGGCATTATTAAAATTTGATATGCCTAATACAAAGACAAGAATTCACGACTGGAAAAAGCATGAATTAAAAAAGCATGTTTGACTTTTGTTTAAGAAACTGTACATTCTCTCTCTGTCTCTCTGTCTGCTCTCTCTCTCTCTCTCTCTCTCTCTCTCTCTCTCTCTAATAGAAGGTAACTATACCTAACAGTAGAGTTTTCATCGATTTTATCGGCAGTTCTGTTTGCTGAGACATACTCATTGTAAATACTAATACATAGTCAAAAATTGTATTTGTATGGAAAATTCCCATCTTACGTCATCAAAGCTAAGCAGAAATGAAGTTAAACTCTTTCCTGCCCTTCAATGTTATTGGTAATGACTCTGTAGAAGAACAAATTTAATATCATATTTATGGCATTTATTTAAAATTTGAAATTCATACTACAAAGAGAGGTATGTCCGAGGCATGCATTATAATAGTATGAGTGACTTTTGTTTAAGAAACCGTACATTTCAATCTCTCTGTCTCTCTGTCTCTGTCTCTGTCTGTCTGTCTGTCTGTCTGTCTCTCTGTCTGTCTGTCTGTCTCTCTTTCTCTCTCTCTCTCTCTCTCTCTCTCTCTCTCTTTCTCTCTCTAATAGAGGGTAACTACACCGAACAGTAGAATTTCCTTCTATTTATCGGCCGTTTCTGTTGGCTGTGACAAACTTGTTTTAAAATACTATTGCGTAGTGAAAATTGTATTTGTATGGAAAATTCCCATCTTACGTCATCAAAGGCTAAAGCAGACATAAAGTTAAACTTTTCTGCCCTTCAATATTATTTGGTAGGACTCTGTAGAAGAACAAAGTTCACCTCATACTTGCGGCATTTATTAAAAAATTGAAATTCATAATACAAGAAATGTATGTCCGACAGAAAAAAGCATGCATTATAATAGTATGATGACTTTGTTGTTAAGAAACCATACATTGTAATCTCTCTCTCTCTCTCACTCTCTCTCTTTCTCTCTTTCTCTTTAATAGTCGGTAAGTTTACCAAAACGGAGAGTTGTCATTTATTTTACCGGCAGTTTTTGTTCGGGTAGACAAATCCTTTCTAAATACTAAATGTGTAACAAAAATTACAATTGTTATTTGAAAATTTTGTTTCGTCATAAAGCTGAACTAGATATGAAGTTAATCTCATTTTTCCCTTTAATGTTTTTTGGTAGTGATACTATACAAAAACAATGTTCATCTCATATTTGAGGCATTCATTAATATTTTGAAGTATATAATACAGAGACAGGAATATACGACTAAAAAAAAGCATGCATTACAACAGTATGATTGACTTTTGTTTAAGAAACCATACATTTCAATCTCTCTCTCTGTCTCTCTGTCTCTCTCTCTCTCTCTCTCTCTCTCTCTCTCTCTCTCTCTCTCTCTCTCTCTCTCTCTCTCAATAGCCTGTAAGAATACCAATCATTAGAGTTTTCATTATGTTTCCGGCAACTTTATTTGGCTGAGACAAACTCACTGTGAGATAGCTAATGTGTTGTTAAAATTTTTATTTTTAAGGAAAATTCTCATGTGTTTTTTCATCAAAGCTAAACTAGATATAAAGTAAAAATCACTCTGCCCTGCAATGTGCTTTGATGGTCATTCTGTAAACGAACAACGTTCACCTCATATTTGAGACATTTATTATAGTTTTGAAATACATAATACATGACAGGAATATAGGACTGAAAAAAAGCATACATTACATTAGTATAATTGCCATTTGTTTAAGAAACTGTACATTTAAATCTCTCTCACTTTCTTTCTCTCTGTCCGTCTGTCTTTCTGCATGTCTGTTGCTCTTTTTCACTGTCTCTCTGTTTCTCTCTGT